>NC_034438.1:49557727-49808639 GCF_002078875.1 Numida meleagris | reverse complement strand
ACTGGTCCAGGGGCTCCGAGTATACTCGGTATTGATTACCTCAGGACGGGACATTTCAAGGATCCCAAAGGGTATCGATGGGCCTTTGGAATAGCTGCTGTAGACACAGACAATGTTAAGCAGCTGTCGGTTTTGCCTGGCCTGTCAGAAGATCCCTCTGTGGTGGGGTTGCTACAAGTAAAAGAGCAACAGGTACTGATTGCCACAAAAACGGTGCACAGACGGCAGTACCGCACCAACAGGGATTCCTTGCTTCCCATTCATAAGTTGATTCGTCAACTAGAGAGCCAGGGAGTGATCAGCAAAACTCACTCACCTTTTAACAGCCCCATATGGCCAGTGCGTAAAGCCAGTGGAGAATGGAGGCTGATGGTAGACTACCGTGGCCTGAATGAAGTCACACCCCCACTGAGTGCTGCTGTGCCGGACATGCTAGAACTCCAGATAATCAGATAATTTGCTTATGAGCCCTTGTCGTACCATCATAACATGACACGTTTTGCAGCAGGCTTAGCTGTGCAAGCTTAAGATATTATGAGTGTCCTGTCACTTGTGTGAGGATGAAACAAAATAGTTTGGACATCAACAAACACAATTTACCATCTCCTTTCAAACTGCTAGTAGAACTGTTTGAAGCTGACACCTAGATATGCCAAACTTTTATCAGTTCTATAAAATTAGACTTGGCATGTGAGAATGCCAAACCTTTGGAGCTTGGTCTAAGTCCCAAAAATCAGTTAGTTTCTCTATAGGCTTCTCATCCCATTGGAATTTCTTCCCAGCACTTCAAAGCTTACTTCAGATAATGTCTAACACTGAGGATTTATTTAGTTCCACAGTTCTTCAGCTCTCAAAATCTACATTTTATAAAGATAAACCTGGTATATCTTCACCTTCTAATCCCTGTGCTATTTTATTCGAAAGACTAAGTAAGGTGCATTCCTCTACTGACTTCCTTCACATTCTGACACAGGTTTGATCCTAATTTATTTCTAAAAATTACTCGGCAGCATACTGTTTCTCCTGCCCTTTCCAAAATACTCATTTTAGTTTAAATTCCACATTATCAGGTTATTACTTTAAATCTTTCTGTTAATTCTTTTAATAAAATCTACCTCCTCCTGAATAGACTATTTTTTTTTAATAATTTCAGTTATTTGCTTCTGTGTTGTTGGTTTTTTTTGTTGTTGTTGTTTAGTTGGCTGGTTGGTTTTTTTTCAGCCAATTACAGCGAATAGGCCTAATTTCCATCTATGCTGAGTACTCAGGCAAATCTATACTACGTTGATGTATAATATAATGTATCTTCAACTAGTTTTCAGTCTTCACGTCCTCTCTGAAAATGATGTGCACAGCTATTTCCTTACAAAATGCTGACAGTGATTAGTGTGGTAGAAGAACTTGAACAGACTAAAATGAAATACACTCCTTGTTCATCTTCATCTGTCCTGGAGTGATTACTCACCTACGTATTCCAAAAGTATATTACCCAGCTGAGGCAATATATTTTCACTGTTGTAAAGCATACACACAGAGGTCACCTGGCCACCAAATATAGAATTAGAACCACTAAAGCAACATGTGTGATTTCTGACAGAATGGAGTCTTACATCTCTGTTTATCTCAAGTTTCAGTTAAATCAAAATCGAATGTTGTGATTATGGATCCTATAGCAAATCTAGAAACACATAATGTATACTTACCTTAATGCTGCTTAGAAAACTTTAGGTCCTACGTTTTTAAGCATCCTTACCTTTTAGGTTTTCTTCCCGTTACATTAATGTAGGATCTATTTATTTCATCCTTATTCACACTGAATAGTAGTTCACTGCATTAATAATCCCACTATTACACCACTCAGTGATAGGGAAGAAAATTGCACTCATAAAGACTGTCATGAAACTACAAAAACATTTTAATTCTTCAAATATGTGGGTAAAGAAATGTTTTTGCATAACAATAAGATGTTATGACTCCAAAGAGATCCAAAGTGGTGCCGTGGAGCTCTGATACGAGATAAATTCCTACTTGTAGAATAGAAGACCTGCATTTTTGAATAACATCAGGAGATGTACTGGTAAAAACTGGTTCTGTGGTTTGAATGATAGTCAGAGGGGAAGGTTAACTATGAGAGGTTATCCCAGCATACTAATAATAGGTAAAAACTAATCAAGAATATGAGGAGAACAGGGAGGGTTTAACCAAACAGTAAACAAGGGTGGAACATCCACTAAGGGAATTAGAAGTGTGGGATAGGCTGTTAATCCTGGAGTCCTCAACCAGTGAGATAATGGGATGGAGTTTGAGCAGGGAATTAGGAAATATAAACTGTTGTATCTCTCTGATCTAACACACCTTTCCTCAAGTTTGTCTGCTCTTGGAAAAGCATAAAATAAGCTGTGATTCACTTCAAATTCTGCATGAGCCTGGATTACTGAACATGAACATTCCTCACAAAATGGAATTGTGGATTTTCGGTCACATAAAGGTTCTGGTTTTTAAAGAACTGTCTGCTCTTGGTGAATATCAGAAAATAAAGGTATTTTAACAATTGTGATGATGTGTTGAATGACTGTCAGTTCTCTCAGAATAGTATTCATTCTTGGCTTTCTTTTGTTCAGATTGATGTTTACCGGGAAACAGCCAGACATTCACTGTAGAAATCCGTTCAGTAATATTACTAATCCAAATATTTTTTCACTACCAGAGACAGACATTTCCTGTCACATCAAGGAGGTAATAAGTAAAATTTATGCATGCATAAGTTGAAAAAGAAGGTCATAAATAACTCTTACTTTTGCTGTTGCTGTTACTTATAGTTTAAACACTACCACTCATTACTTAGAATTTGATTAAGGTTACAATGGCAATCTAATTATTTCTTTAGCTCTGACTTAACAATTAAAGCTAAAGATTACCCTTATCTTCACAGTTATTAAAAAAGCAATAGGAGTTGTTTCAGATGCAAGGTGGGTAACATCAGCTACAAAACCATTTTGTTGCTCTAAATCATGCATTTTTTACATGAAGTGCTTATTTTTATACAGAAAAACAAAGAATTCTAGATGCCATATTCTCAGTTTTAAGTTTATTATGAATTTAAAGATGAAAGAAGAGATGGAGATGAGATGCCACATTCACCACAATGGAGATAATCCTTTCAATGAGCTAAGAGTGAAGCATCATTGTGTTTTAAGTGTTTTCACTCTTGTTTCGTTTTTAATTTGATTTATTTCATGCAAATAACTCCTTCCTTGGAAACTTAAAACCGTCTCTTCTCATTTCCCCCTCTTATTATCTTATTCATTTTTCCCCTTGCTGAAGAGAATTTAGAAGAAGTTCTTAAAAACCAAGTAAAAAATACAAAAATAGAATTAAAAATTATTTATGAGTTATCACCACTTCAGTAAGTAATTTAATCAAAGTGAACAATCTCACATGGAGAAAAAAAAAAAAGCAGAATATAGCACCAGACAGAATCAAAGAAAGGAATCTGTAACTATACATTTAATTACTGTCCATCTAGAATGTGATACTGCATATGGCAGTCTCCAATACGGGCTCAGATATGCCCATGAAAATTAGCCATCAGTCTCATTAGAAGTTCATGACTACTTTATAGGGTTATTGTTTGCCTAATATAATTAGGCCAATTAAAATTGTCTTGGGACTAGGGTGGAGGGAGGCTTTCAGAAATAAAAGAAATATACAGAGCAAAATTTGGGATTAATGGAAGCTCATTCTAGTCATAAATGGACAGTTTCAAAAGCAAAAAGAGAAGAAACAAAATATTTATAACCATTTTTCACACAAAATTAAAATGACTGAACGGATATTCCAGAGAACATAAATTCTGGGTCAGAGCCAAAGCTGAAGTGAAAATTTTTCAATAACTAAGATCATTATATTAGTTTTTTCAACAACATAGCCATGTAACACTCATACATAGCAATGTAGTTACATCATCGTAAACATGTAATACAACTCTTTCAAATATAGTGTTGTTGACAAATAGCTAAGTGTTGTCCTAGGTCTGGTAACCTAAAAGTAATAAAATACAACTGGTAGTTCAAATTGTGAAACCATGTGTTTTTATGTTTGCACCAAAATGAAGATGAGCATGGAAGCTCAGCAAGGAAATATTACAAATATTTAAGATTATCAAGCCTGACCAAATGCTCATGACTGCAGTAACAATAAACTCTGAGCCAGTCCCAAACTTGTGTAGGATTTGCTTCAACACCTAGATGCACAGAAGTCTATAGAGCATGATGGGATTCATCCAAGCATTCTCAAAGATCTGGCTGATGCCCTTGTGAGATCTCTCAATAATTTTTCAGTGGTCTTGGGAATCTGGAGAGGTACCAGTCAGATGGAAGCTTGCAAATGTTGTCCCAGTTTTCAAGAAGAGAAAGAAAGAAGATTCTGGTAATTACAGGACTGTCAATCTCACTTTAGTGCCTAGTGAAATTATGGAGATTATTCTGAGAGTTCTTGAAAAACACCTGAAAGACAATGTAGTCATTGGTCACAGCCAACACATGTTGACAAGGATCCTGTTTAACAAATTAATTTTCATTTACCACAAGGCTACACATCTAGTTGACCAAAGAAAGCCAACTGATATAATATTTTGGACTTCAGCAAAGTTTTCTATATTGTTTCTCACAGTTTTCTTCTGGAAAGAAATGTTCAGCATGTAGCTAGACAAGAAAAATAATGCCGTGGGTGAACAACCAGCTGATGGGTCAGGCCTAAACGTAAGTGAGGTTACATTAGACTGATGACTGGTCAATACTGGGATTCCAGAGGGCTACATTTTAGGTCCAGATCTCTTCAATCTTTTCATCAATGGCTTGGATGCAGAACAGGAGGATATACAAAATAAGTTTGCAGACACAGAACTGGGGGGGAAGCTGTTAGCTCTCTTGAAAGAAGAGAGGTTTTGCAGAGAGATCTTAATAAACTGGAGGGCTGTACAATCACCAATGACATGAAATTTAGAAAGAGCAAGTGCCAAATTCTGCACCTGAGATGGGGCAAGCCTGGATATATGTACAGAGAGTGGGACAAAAGCCTGGCGATCAGCCCTGCAGAAAGGCATCTGGGAGTTCTGGGGCAAGTTGATCATGAGTCATGAGTGTGCCCTGGAAGCCAAAAGGGCCAGCCATACCTTTGGGTGCATCAGCTCCAGCACTGCCACTAAGTGAGGGTAGGGATTGTCCCATCTGCTCTGTGCTTTGCAGCTTACCTCCAGCACGGTGCAGTTTTAGGCACCACGATATAAGAAGGACATAAAGCTATTAAGAGAGTGTCCAAAACAGGGCAATAAAGATGGTGGAGTGTCTACAGGACAAGATGTGTGAGGAGCAACTGAGATCCCTTGGTTTGTTCAGCACAGAGCAGAGGAGGCTCAGGGGAGGCCTCATGGCGGCTGCAGCTCCTCACAGCGAGTGGAGGTCAGTGCTGAGCTCTGCTCTCTGGTGACAGCGACAGGGCCCAAGGGAACAGCATGGAGCTGTGTCAGGGGAGGGGCAGGGGGGTGTTAGGAAAAGGATCTTCTCCAATGGAGTTCCAGACAGGCATGAAATAGGTTCCCTAGGGCAGCAGTCAGGGCACCAAGCCTGTTGGAATTCCAGAAACATTTGGACAGTGCTCTCAGACATATGGTTTGAATTTTAGTTAGTCCTGCATGAAGACAGGAGTTGGACTTCATGATCTTTTTAGGCCCCTTCCTACTCAGAATATTCTATGATTCTATGATTCTGTACCTTTTGGTTTTTGTTTTTAACAGTGATAGGAATCAACAGGCTGCCTTTCAAACTGTGGGGATGTACAAGAGATTAAATTGCTTCAACACCGCATCCGTGTAGGAATTCTGTGCATAAAATTGTTGACTCAGTGTTGCAGAGGCTTTTTATAGCTTGTTGTGAAGACTGTTATTCAGATGACAACAATGCAGCTCCTTTGATAAGGGCATCAGTTAAGGGTTCGTTTTTCACTTAACACAGTACTCCTTATCCTTTCCTGACGAATGCTCCTGCACCCTTTCTCAGCCTGTGGTCACACAGCAGAAACAGTAAATGACAATGCAGCAAACATTAAAATGCACCTGCACATACTCAGAGTGTTGTATTTCTCCTCATTAGAGCCCCATTCTTCCAGTCTAAGTCGAGTTCACAAAGCCAGTTTCTCAACAACATTCTGTTCTTATTAACTGTGGTCACAGTCAATATGGAATGATTTTGAACACAGTCCCATTCTGCAATGAGCAGGTAAAATGTAAAGAATTTGCAATGTATTTCATATTGTTTGGCACATTTGCTATTTTACTTACTAAACTGACGCTATGCATGAATATCATGTCAGATGTAGAGGAAAATATAATGTCTCAGCATCAGAAAGGAAATGATGTTTCACAAGAATTTTCCATTTTTGATCACATAGAGAAAAATATGTTGCCTTTGGCATTTTTTTTTTGTGTGAATAAAAATGTCTCAGATGAAAAAAAAAAGAAAAAATATGGGACAAAATAGTCTGGATTTGAAAACATAAAAACATGGCTGAGATACAAAATAGATTACAAAATCAACAAGAATAAAACAAAAGCAGAGTTAATACAGTGTATGTTCAGTTATAACTGATTGGTAAGTGTGTTTAAAATGCAAAGGTGGGTTACTTTCTAAAAAGGCTGAACTTATACATGGAAGGTTAAGTGAAATAGCAACAGAATGCACCAATTATAATTATTGCATTTGATGTACTTGTTTAGAGGCCTTACAGAGTGAATAAAGACAGCTATCTTCCTGGCTAGGCATAAAAATTATTATGAAAAAGTTAACAGAATCATCCTAGCAATTAGAACAGGGTGCAAATGGTGCATTTGTGCCAGGTTTAACACACTTCTGATGCTAACACTGAGTCAGTACAGCTATTATAGATAGCATAATTTCCAAAAATGACTTTCTGAAGATATCATTTGAAAGGTTAAACAGGTAGTGCAGTTATAGCTAATTGGGTGAAGCCACTGCTTGCAAGGCATAGAATGATTTGGGGTTTTACTACTAATTCTCCTTCTCAGAAACTACATTTTCAGCACACTGCTATCATCTACTTATTTTACCTTTCTTGTAGTCTGGAGTTATAGCGCAACATTGAGAATTTTCCTTTGTTTCATTTCGCTATTCCTATATCTACAGCAGGTGTCTGAGTAATTCTGTCATTCCCAGAGGTGAAATCAGAGGTGGGGAGCAAAATGACTAAGAAAGTAATGGAAAAGAATATTCCCAAGCTCCTCACAGAAGTGGATCAGCAGCAGAAAACATATATTATTTGGTTTACTGTAACTTTATTATCACCTGATCCTTGCCACAGCACAGTGAATAACTTTGTAATGTCTTGATTAATAAGGGCAATATATCTAATGAGTACTTTTAATATTAATGTTATGTAGACATCCATTAAAAAAGAAAGAGAAAAGAAAATGTGTGTTATAATAACATTTATTGATTAAAAAAATCAGAAAAACCCTTCAGCACCAGTGCTAATTGTACCACATAAACAGCATTAGGAAAAGGCACATGGAAAAGACATGTCAATTAATAATTAGAATTTATCTCTTCCTTTGTAGTTTTACAAAACAGCTGAACATGCAGTTCAGTGGAGTAGAGAAACCATTACACTTTGTAATGCAGTCTTAAGGGACTGAGGTAATATAATAGAAAAAGACAGACTGTTTAAAGGCAGCTGCATAAAAGCAGTTTCTCTCAGCTGCAGATATCTTTTAAAGGCCTTGATTATTAGCAATTCAATGGTTTATTCTGCTTCATCAACAGAGCCAAATTTCATTTGGCCTCAGTGGTACATTTACACACTTAAAAACATGTAGTTACATATAAAACTGCCTGTTTCTCAGATGCGATTTTCACTTTCACATACACTTTCCATGTGTAAACAGGTCTTTTTTTTACAGGTTTGTTGAAAAGTTCAACATTGTCCATCCAGGTAACCAAACTGGAAAAATTTAAAAAAAAAAAAAAAAAAAAGGAAGATCCTCAGTTTTAGTCACACTTCTTATTAAAGAATCATAGAATGGCCTGGGTTGAAAAGGACCTCAAAGATCATCGAGTTTCAACCCCCCTGCTGAGTGCAGGGTCACCAACCACTAGACCAGGCTGCCCAGAGCCACATCCAGCCTGGCTTTGAACACCTCCAGGGATGGGGCATCCACTACCTCTCTTGGCAACCTGTTCCAGTGTGTCACCACCCTCTGAGTGAAAAACTTCCTCCTAATATCTAACCTAAATCTCCCCTGTCTCAGTTTAAAATCATTCCCCCTTCTCCTATCGCTATCCACCCTCGTGAACAATCATTCCTCTCCTGTTTATATGCTCCCTTCAAGTATTGGAAGGCCACAGTGAGGTCTCCCTGGAGCCTTCTCTTCTGCACCCTAAACAAGCCCAGTTCCCTCAGCCTTTCCTCATAGGAGAGGTGCTCCAGTCCTCTGATCATCTTGGTGGCCCTCCTCTGAACTCATTCCATGAGCTCCACATCTTTCTTGTGCTGGGGGACCCCAGGCCTGAATGCAGTACTCCAGATGGGGCCATACAAGAGCCGAGAAGAGGGGGACAATCACCTCCCTCTCCCTGCTGGCCACTCCTCTTTTAATGCAGCCCAAAACATAGTTGGCCTTCCAGGCTGCCAGCACACGCTGCTGGCTCACATCCAGCTTCTCATCCACCATTCACTTAAGGGCATTGGATTTTCCTCCCAGAGTAGTGCATGCATTATTTCTTGACAGAAGCATCTCTTGCAGGAGAGCACATATCCATGCACATATCCAATGTCCACTCCATGCACATATCCAATTTTGATTATACTATTACTTTAAAGTTAGTAAATACAATGCACAGATGCCTCTGACAGATGGTTCATTAGAAACCATAATTTCTGTAAATTATCAACTTTGAAAATTATTTACCTGCAATATTTAGTGCAGGTATTCCAGTAAACTACTACCTAGAAAATGACATTTCAGTATGCACAGACACCTCCATGTCTGGGAAGAAGGGCACTGGGGCCACAAAGACAGCCCCAGTCCCAGGCACTGGACACCTACCTCCCTGGGGACAAGGCCAGATCAGGCTGGGACATGGGACTGTAGTTCTGGTTAAGCTGGGCCTGGCAGCCCTAGGAATGACCCGGGGTCCTGGAGTCTTGGGCAGGTAGGGGACTGGGACAGGCAGGGTGGGTAGAGCCCTCTTTACCTTGCAGCACTGAGGAAAATAAAATGAGATTAAGCTACTGCTGAGATGTTACCTCCATTTATTAGTGTTTACGTGTCCTATCACCTAAACAGTTGGTTAATGCAAGTTCATACCTAATTCAAGGATATCTTCTATACTTAATTGTAAACCAAGAAGAGATGTGAAGATGGAAGAACTGCTTTTGGATATGCCCCATTGTCAGGACATAAAGCTTAGTTCTCAAAAAAACATTGAACATTTTCACTAGCAGCATCCTTCCATTTCTTCCAGATTTTTTTGCATAACTATCTATGTATTTTTTGTAATAGTTAGAAGCAGTATTTCATTCTAGGGACTCAATTTATCAATGTCAAAACTAAAAGGATGGGATCTTGTTTTCTCTGTAATATAAAAAGTAATATATAAGTAATATAAGTAATATATAATAACATATACAAGAGTAACGTATAAGTTAAAGAAAAGTGAAAAGCAAAACTTATTTGCAGGGGATTTGGCATTTGGGCAGAATAAAGCAGCTGCAATGTCATGTGTTCAGCAGTATCATTCATGAAAAACACACTGAGATAATGTAGAAATGTTGCTTCAAGTACAAAGGTTTACTTTGATCCTTCCTATTGCAGTGGGAAAGACATTATTACATGGAATAGCGCTCTGAAAAAAAAATTTAGAAGTCTGATCCAAGAAATGCTTTACTTCCATTTTTTTTCTAGTTCTTCCTTTGTCCATCTAAAATTCACAGCCATCTGGTATTCCAAAGAAGACACACATCCACAATCAGCTTCAGCATAGACTCATCTGAAAGGGTGCTCCAGTAGCTCTTGCTCACAGTATGTATTTGAATCATGCAGTTGATTGACACCTTTGCAGTGGAATAAAGGGCTACAGTTGTTGCCTTAGAGAAATGTGGAAGAGATTCAGTCCTCTGCAAAATCCTGCTGGGAACATAAAGATTTGTTTTCACAACCAATGGAGAAAATCAAAAATCACGTATTGTGTAGGCATTAGGCTTACTTTTTAAAACCACCTCAGAGTGATGAAGTCAATTCTAAGATTCAACAGAAAAAAATAACTTGGAATGGGAAGCAATTGACTGGAAGTCACCAGCTGGCACTAATAAAGGTGCTCTGAATATCTTTTTCACATGAATATCTAGAAGAAATCTGTTGATAGGTTTAGAGCAGTTACTTTACATTACCAATCAAATATTGCTGGTTGTGAATATTCTTAACCAAATTCAACAAGACCAAGTGCCAAGTCCTACACTTTAGCCACAACAACCCCAGGCAATGCTACAGGCTCAGGGCAGCGTGTTTGGAAGACTGTTTACAGATAATGGGCCTGGCGATGTTTGTCGATTCTCGGCTGAACATGAGCCAGCAGTATGCCTAGGTATCCAAGAAGACCAATGGCATCCCAGCTTATTTAAGAAATAGTGTAGCCAGCAGGACTGGAGAGGTGATCATTCCCTTGTTCTCAGCTCTGGTGAGGCTGTACTTTGAGTACTGTGTTCAGTTTTGAGCCCCTCCCTACAAGAAAGACATTGAGGCCCTGTACTGTGTCCAGACAAGAGTGACGAAGCTGGTGAGGGGTCTGGAGCACAAGTCTTAAGAGGAGTGACTGAGGGAACTGGGATTGTTTAGTCTGGAGAAGAGGAGGCTCAGAGGAGACCTTATCGCTCTCTACACCTTCCTGAAAGGAGTCAGGCACTGGAATGAGCTGCCCAGGGAGATGATGGAATCACAGTCCCTGGAAGTGTTCAAGAAACGTTTAGATGTTGTACTAAGACGCATGGTTTAGTGGGAAAATATTGGTGGTAGGTGAATGGTTGAACTAGATGATCTTGAAGGTCTTTTCCAATTTTAATGATTCTATGAGTCTATGATTCTAAGTGTCATAAGACCTCAGACATATCACATCACTACTGTTTTGGAACACAGCAATTAACTCCTTCAATGAAACTGAAATAACTAGCATGTTTTACAGATTCTCATCCTATACATAGCTAGAATATTTTTAAAAAACTTAATGGTTCTGATTACTCATCACAGCAGAGCTCAGTAGAAAGAGATTTGAATAATATGGAGAGGAAATAGCTAGACTGACATAGCCAAGTTTCTTCTTTCTCTGTTATAGGACATTCTTGACATAGAAGTGTACTGAAATCAGTAGCTTTCATAGCTGTATTCTAGCTATATGCTCTGCCCTGCCTTTTCTTCTTGTCACTGAAACACACCAAACAGTCTTTTCAGGAGTACTATGTCAAAAAATTATTTCTGGCCAAGACAGTCAGATTTCTAAAGAACTTGAGTATATGGAAAAGATAAGGTAAAAAAGGAGAGATCTTTTAAAGCTAGGATAGATATGATATATCTGCAAACTTTTTGAGCCTCCAGATCATTGATAAATGTGCTAAACAGCACAGGTCCTAGGGGAAGCTCCTGTAGTACAGGCATTCCTCTCAGCTTCCGGATACAGCATGGCTCTTTAGCCACTACGGTCTACCTCAAAAGCTGACCATGCACTAATTTTTTACTTATCCAGATGTCCACCCAATCAGATATCAACATCCTACAGCAATATCACAGGAGAGAAGGTCAAAGGCCTTGCTAAAGTTGAGGTAAAGGACATCCACTGCCTTATCCTATTTCACAACTCCAGTACTGTCATTCTAGAAGGCCACTGGGTTGGCAGAGCATGATTTACACTTGGTAAATCCATGCTGAGTCTTTACAGTCAATTTTCTCTCTTCTGTAAGTTTAGAAATGAGGCAGCTTCAGACGAACTTTTCCCAACATACAAGAAATAGCAAATGGAGATTTTAAAAATGGACCAATTAACTTCTATTACAAGCAAAGTAAAAGTTATGTATTTGTTCTTGCCTATTGAAAATGAACTACTAGAAGTAAAGTTTTGCTGATAGGTATTTTAGATCTTTTTTTTAGAAATCATAAGTGATGCTCATTATGAATAAATTTAAACATCAAAGAATAAAAAATCACAAATAAAGTAATTAACTGAAAATACTAGATCCTTTCAGTCCTCCTGAAAAAAAATTTAATAAGCATCAAGTTTAAATGGTATCAAAGGAGAATATTCATCAAGCTTATACCGAAAATCTTTTTCTATTCATAACTGTTAGATTATGCACAATGAAAGAAACATTTGACTGTTATTAATTTTATATTACCACAGTCAAGGAGACTTTGAAAGAGTTTAATTATTTTGTTACACAGAGAAAAGAAGTCTGTTACCTCACAAACTGCAAGAAATGATTTCTTATTTCTGTGACATGAAATATAGGGAGAAATCAGGCACAGATAATTCTATTAAATTATCAGTTATAAATACAATGAGTTACATAGAATGAATCCATAAATTAGAAGCTTGCCACTGCAAAAGAGAAAAAAAAAAGGTCAGTATCTGGAAAAAAAATTAAACACACACACACAAAACACCATACTATTTCCCAAATAGAGAACTCACAAAGTAATTTGAATATTTTGAATTCTTTTTCAGGATTTAGGTTGGTTTAAAATAGAAGTGCAAAAGATATTCTGTAGAGAGGTATATCTTCATTAATATGAAATGAGTTGTACTAATCTTTCCTGCTTCTCTGGTTCGACGTCCCTATGAATGGCAGATAGAAGCTTTGCTTAATGATGTCTAGATAAGTCTCTCTTAAAAGGACAATTACTACTTATTATTAATAGTAATTGAAGTTGACTTCAGTAAGTGCCAGCATCACTGTTCCACAATGTTTTTTTCTGTTAAAAAACATATGCAATCTGAACGGATTGAATTGTAAATAAGGTAAGAGGAACACACACCTTTGATGATATTTCATATTCTATTAACTGTAAAATGAGAGTTTGTTTTTAAAAAAATGTTCAGTATTTGAACTCAACTTTCATAATGCATGATCAACAACGCTCATTTTGCAGCTAAAGTACATTAAATTTCAATCAACAAATACACTTGTCACTCTCTACAACTGCCTGAAAGGAGATTGTAGCAAGCTGGGGATCAGCCTCTTCTCCCAGGTAACAGCAATAAGACAAGAGGTAATGGCCTCAAGTTGTACCAGGGGAGATTCATGTTGGATATTAGGAAAAAATGTCTTCTCAGAAAGAGTGGTGAGGCACTGGAACAGGCTGCCCAGCTAGGTTATTGAGTCACTGTCCCTGGAGATGTTCAAGAGCCATGTTGATGCAGCAATGAGGAATGTGGCTTAGTGGGCATGGTGGAGATGGCTGATGGTTGGACTTGGTGATCTGAGAACTTTTCCAGGCTAAATGATTCTATGATTCTGTGACTTTTCACAACTTTTTAGCAAAGTTACAAATTCCAGCTCAGACAGAGGCAGGAAATCTTTCCATGGTTTGAGCTAGAATAGCTTACTATACTTATTTGGTGGGACATAAATTTAAAAATTCACATTGAAAAAACAAAATGAAAACAGGGAAAAGTAGTGGCTGCATCCTCTAGAAACTGAAGTGCTAGGATACACTACTAAATCAACACAAATGTGAATTCTTCCATGGAAACCATCCCTAAGTAAAAAAGATTTATTTATGACTCATAGGCCAAATGCTGTCCTTCCATTTCTTCAAAGTAGCTTTTAGGGGAAATCAGTGACTTTTACAAACCAGAGGAAGAACATAAAGCTGCACTTCTGTTTTTTACAGTAATTACAGAAGGTTTTGCACTTAGCTATTTTAAGCCTAGTGGATTGGCACAGACACCTGTTCCAGCCTTACCTCCAGAACCTTACAACCTCTCACTCACAGAAAGCTAATCAAAAAGTAGGGAGAATGGTATCTCATACCTGCCAAGGCCTCCAGGTAATCAGTTATTACCATCAACATCAGTCCTAGATTAAGCCAGCTAACAGGAAGAAAAGTGAGCAAGAAGTATCACTCCAGCTGTTTTACTTAAACAAGCACCTAAAAAGAACTCCTCAAATTAATACACTATTATTTCTTAAAACCTGTTATTACCCAAAGCCATAACTATTTCATTTTGTGGTCAAATGTCAGGTGTTTTGATAGGCAGATATTTTGACAGATTTAGTTTTTTTGCTTAAGGTCTGTTATTTCAAAGATGCATTTGAACCACAAGCTGTAGCGGGCATATTATATAAACCTCCCAATATAATATCACTTTAACCTGCAAGTGTTTAGAGCAATTCCCTGTAGCAACAGGGATTCCATCTGGTTGTGATTAACAACTTCCTTGCTAAGACTCTTTGCTGGAGAGAGCATCTGTGCACTGTCACCATGCCTTCTTACATGGATGTTTACTACATTATATGACTCTCCTCTTCCCAACCATCCACTGTTCTTCTTTCATCTCAGATTCCTTTACATTGCTTCTGTGTTAATCTTTTCCTGGCATTTCAGATATCTGAGAAGTTTTCATTTCAATATCCTTTCTCTTTTTTCCCAGGACTAAAGCTGGAGAATCAACCAAATACCACAGGAGGGGGACCAGAACACAGCTGAAGGTCAGAGATGTATGCCCAAGTGGGAAGGGGCTTACAAGGATGATCAAATCCGGTTCCTGGCTCCACACAGCACCTCCCAAAATTCAAACCACATGTTTGGTTTGAGGGTGGAGTCCAAACGCTTCTTGAACTCTGGCAGCTAGGGCCCATGCATACTGCCATGAGGAACCTGTTCCAAGCCCACCGCTGTCTGGTGTAGAACCTTTCCCTAACCCCCACCTGCTCCTCCCCTGACACAGCTCCATGCCGTTCCCTCGGGCCCTGTCGCTGTCACCAGAGAGCAGAGCTCAGCACTGACCTCCACTCGCTGTGAGGAGCTGCAGCCGCCATGAGGCCTCCCCTGAGCCTCCTGGGCTGAACACACCAAGGGACCTCTGCTGCATCTTACGTCCTTGTTGTATTGGGGTGCCTAGAAATGCACACAGTGCTCAAGGTGAAGCCATTTCTCCAAGTAGCGACACCCACTAAGTATAAGCAGCTCCTAAGTTGCCCAATCAGCACGACCCACCTGAGCACTCAAGACTGCACCCTGTGGGGGTCCAAGGGTATCTTGCTTGCATCATTCACAGATCTTAGAGGGAACAGCTACCATGAGATGGTGAGGAAAAGGTAGATAAGATTTGAAGAAGAGAAAGAAGAGCAGATATTCTCCAGTAATGGATTTGAAGCATGATGTCTTCTGAAGTACTGCTAACAACAGATGTAAAGAGTCTGAATTTATAAAAGACACAAGGTATTGATTCACAGACATGAACATCAGTACGCACATAGACTAGATTGTGGTGAGAAGAACAGTACCAATGAAGGCACTCTGCTTCAGTTTTCTAGAGTAAAGAAAAAGATGTTCATTTGGACTTTGAGAATGGAACTTATTTGGGATATTGTGTTCATCCACACTTTCCAATTTCAGTAAAATTACTAATGGCCTATGTAGTCAGAAAATATATTTTTAGAATTTTACTTCCTTTATTAATAACTGATAACTTCAGTGGAGCAGCTGGACATTATGCTGTTATTAAAATGCACAATTATGATTAAAATTGCAAAAAAGAAAGGCATGGAAATCAATTACAATCTAATAAACTGAACAGAAACATCAAAGCATAAAGTTCTATAAACCCTTAGCACTTACCCCTCCAATGTCTAATCCTTCTCCGTCAGCAACTGGCCAATAGAAATCTCATCCTTGATAGAATAAAATGTAAGCACACAAAAGCCTCATTTTACTGAGCCATAGGTCTGAATTTTTGCACTGGGATGAAATTTTATGTGGCAGATATGGATTTAAGAAAATTTACTTTTACTTGGAGTACCACACGTAAAAGTGCAAGTTCTCTGTTTATTAGCATAATTAAAATCCTTTTAGCCATGGAGGAAGATAGATTGTCACACTGAAATTGAAGGCTAATAGGTAAATTCTTCAGGAAAAATATATCATTTCATTTCCTATAGAGGAACCAGGTGTCATCACGGGAAAAAGTTTGGAGAAGCAACAGGCTGGGGGCAAGAGCAAACCTTTCGATGGAGGCTTTCAAAAAGAAGTGCTAGACACTGCTGTTCTTCTGCAGAAATGCAGCTTTCAAGCCGGCAGCATGGCTTCAACATTTTAGAGATTGAATACTGCTATAATTCTGCCCCTAACTTTTCTGCACTGTTAGCAGAGCGAGAATCTACTAAGTGCGGGTGTGGTGGGGATGGCCTGCAACCTGTGCCCAGCCGCCATTCCTGCTCCTGGCTCCCCCACCATCCCCAGTGCACTGTGGTCCTGTGCCCCATCCCCCTGCCCACTTCCCTATTAGAAACAGAGTTTTAAGACATTACTTTCGCCTACCGTTAGGATCTAAACAAGATAAACAAACAACAACAAAAAAAACCCAACAATCTGTGTAGCAAAGAGGAAGTAGGTATTTCTTCATGGTACTCTTAGATCCCTCCACAATTCACAATCCTGAAAATAACTGATTGCTGTCTTAATGTTTACTTAACTTTTTCCACTTGTTTCCTTGTAGAGATTCATTTGATTAACTTCATGTAATTAATCAAAATATGAAGTAGATAAACCGAAACTCACACAAAATAATTAGATATGTTCTCATTATCCATAATCGATTTATCAGTATAAGTTTTAAAAACAAAAAAGCAATACAAGCCCCATTCTCTTTGTGTAAAATCACAGCTGATTAAATATATCATTATTTCTATCTTAAACAGCAGCAATTACTGTTTTACCAGATGCATCATGCTGCATTATTTATTTTTCCTACACAGCCCAATAACTAAATTTCCCATTATTGTTAATGGAAAATCAAATCATAATGTCAAAATGTCAGTATGTCACCCTTGTGGAATATTACCTGAGTTTTTCTGTACCCCTTGGATGCTGAAGTTTGCTACCCGCTGTGAAGATATGCCATGTCTATCTGTAAGGGCATTCCACCCCAAATATATCACATGCATATCATGACATGCATCATATACCTGTCTCCCCTTTCCCCTTCAGAGCCCAGCACAAGATTCACATGGAGTTATGCAAACTGCTGGAGTCATGAAGACTACTGAAATCTGCTGTATAGAAAAGTTAGTTGCTCAAATAAGTCATTTTGGAAGACTCCTTCAAATTTTATTTTAACATGAATGGAATACATAGAAGCTTACAGGCAAACCGAAGAATGTAAAACTCATTTCTTTTAGAGTGGCCCAAAATGGAGAAGAAATAAAACTGAGAAAAATGAGAAATATTATCATCAAAGTGTATGCATTTTTAGTAAAGTTGGACAGATAGCACAATTTTCTAAAAAGATTCCTCTGGTGAATGTTTAAATAATAATATAATGTGCTTTAAAAGAAAGTTTTTTCACTGCTATGGATCTGAAAATTTACCCAGAGGAATCAGAGTATTTTAAAATTTGAACTGGCCTTAAGAAAATGTACTGGAAATAATTTAATAGGAACTTTATTATATTTCTCTGAATCCTCAACCAAACAACAGATAAAAGAATCTTTCATGTAGAGAAAATAATACACAGACTATTTTTGATGCTTAATACATTTATTCATGCAGTATGTACTTAACTCACTAGCTCTTTCCTTTTCTTACTTATCTCCCAGAACTTACCTAAAATAGAAATGGTGGAAACAATTCAGTTCTTAATCTAAGTGACATTTAAATGAGATAGAGATGCATTATGTATATTACATGCCTTAAACTATGAATTTGCTGATTTCTATGTCTGCCTCTCTTGTCTTTTACAATTTTGCTGTAAAGATTTTTTTTTAGTCCTTCTATTGGTGCTATTGATTGTGTCATTTCAGTGCATATAAAGTAAATACTGAAGAACACGAGGGCCCCCCGTAAGCAAATGTCAGATAGCTAGACACATTCCAAACTCCAGATCACATGCCATAGGTAAACCCCGCTAAATTCCTCTTCTGAGATTCATTGGTGTAAAGGTCAGAGAGAATTAATCAACTCTGGCTTTCATTCTGTCAGAAGGCCCTACAGTTCATGTGTTCTTCCCATTACAGAGGTAGTCTTCACTGGCAATGCCTCCTAGTTTGCAGTTACATACTATTGTAACTTCCTCTGGCCTGTATTATACTTGTCCTTCATGCTTATAGTCTTCCAGTTTCAAACCTGGCTGACCTTCATCAGTAGTTAACAGAGAGAAACAGCTGCAGTCTCCTGGGAAATAATTTTAACAGAGCTGCTGGTTTTTTGTTTGTTTGTTTGTTTGTTTGTTTTGCTTCTATAACTGAAGCTTTTTGAAGCTTTTTACAGCAAGAAAATAACTGAATTTATGCTCTGCTTTTTATGCTCCTGTTCTGGTCATCTGTGGCCCATGACATTTAATGTAACTATTTGCAACTCCTTAAATAGTTCAAGCATTTAGGTGATACTCAGATATTAGAGATATTCAATCTAATTCTGTCTATATATCTACTTTAGTGTGATGCTTCACCAAGGCTGTTTTTCAGTACAACGAATCAGACCAAACAGAGCATAGCTCTTAGGTACTGGTTCAGAGGTGCTTTACATACTTCCCAGTAGCACTGCGTTATTCTGTGCAGACACAGGGCTGGTGTGCAAGATGAAACTCATCTATTTACCTCAGGTATTCTTTAGAAAGAAGCAGACTGCTATTCCTTCAAAATACATTCCCTAACAATAATGAAAACATTTTATCTGGATACTAGGAATCATTGCCCAATCAAAATTGTTTTGTTGTGCAACTAAGGTGTACATGCTTAGATATATTCCTTAAAGCATCCAAGTTTTTTTTTTTTTTTAATCAATGTTTATTAAAAAAATCCATCTGCATGATAATTCAAATGTTAAGTTGCAAAGATAGAGGTGACACCCAGTGCATCTTTTAGTATTACTGGGGCAAAAGAAAACAAGATAAGATTCACAAGAAAATAAGACATGAAGCAGGAATCTGGTATCACTATTTGTAATGCAATTTTTGTAGGGCTTAGAAAAAAAACAAGTGCTATGTAACTTGATTATTCGCACAAACCACTACATCTGACCAAAATTTCTGGCTAACTTTAGACAAAGGATTGAGACTGAAGCAGAATTTTCTTCTCTAAAAGAGAAGAAAATGAGATTATTTTAATAATTTAACAATGGATGAAAAAGGAGAATGGTTATAAAATGGACTGAAAGAGAGAATACAAAGACAACAGAAAGGCAAGAAGCTGATATTTCTGGTCCCTTCATTTTTAAGTGCTGAGGGGAAATGTTACAGCAATACTACTCCCCACATAGAGCCATAATTGATATACAGTTGGTACTGTCATAGTTAACAGTGCATATAGATGTTCTCTTTTTTGATTCACTTAGAAACAATTCATGGAAAATGTCTTGATTTTAGGATTCTCCTTTAAATGCAGTTAGTAACTGTGTTTTCTCTTCAATAAATCTGTCGCTCAAATAGCCGCCAGTTAATCCATCCTTCTAAATCCCTGAGGAAAAGAAAGTTGCACTGCTGGCATCAAGTTATTGCATGGCTTCTCCTTAGTGCATTTGTTAGTTATTTTATAGTGCCTAAAATCGTGGTGGGGTTGGGGGTAAGGGTAGAGGGAAGGGGGTTATTTGTACATAAAAACCTTCAAACCACCTGTCTCGCTCCAATTTACAGGAGGGAGAAGGCGTTCTTTTAATATATGTATACCCGACAGCGAGATTAAGACACAACAGGTCAAATGTTAGCCTGACCAGTTTATTACAAATCCTAGTAGCTTAGGGAGATGGGGAAGGGAAGGTGGGCGATAGAAAAGAGATAAAAAAGCAAGGAGTCTTTGTAGAAAGCAAGAGAGAGAGTCACCACCAGGGGTCCAGCGTTGTTTGTAGCGCCAACGTTGATCTTCTCAGGTGATGGGTCATCAGGGCTTGTTGTTCAGTTGCCAACTGCTTTGGTTGACCAACCCCTTTGGTCGACGACCCCTTTGGTCGACGACAACCTCCAACAGCAGTACGAACTTATAAATAAGTCCAAATTGGTCAAGTCAGCTCTCTTTGGAGTGACAGTTAGTGGTTGAGTCAGCTCTCTCTGGAGTGGCAGCTTCCGGCTTTGGGATCCCAGCAGAAAACCCATCTTCCGGGCCTTGCCAGCAGATAAGAGGGAGCAGGGAGGTGCCCACCCGCATCCTGTTTTTCACAGGATACGATGGTAGCATTCCCCAGTCTCACATACCAAGCTGGTGCTACTCGGTCACAGGCCAGATCTTCCGCCAGTAAACACTCCTGAGCACTCTCTTCCTGGGGCAAACAGCCCTGAAGGAAATGCTTTCGAATGTTCACACGGTGATGTTGATTGCCACATGGCGACACCCACCATTTGCCTCCTTGGTAAGTAAGTTAGAGTCTTATCACAAAACATACCTCAGAAAGCAAGCTTTGAGCCAAAAGAAAAGAAGGGTTCAGACACCACCGTAGCCCTTCCAGAGCTGTTTCATATAAAATCTATACTTTTTATTTCATCTCCAAGACTATGGAAGTGATACTGCTGGAAAGAACCACCTACGTAAAAGCAAAAGATATCTACAAAGACTATTCTGAGACTGCAGCTCAAAAGACTAGCTAGTTTCCCAACACCACAGTTAAACTGGCTCTGCTAAAAGCAGAACATAGGCTATCTTCAGTGCTAAATTCAAAGCTGAACTGAAAATGCTAAATTCAAAAGTCTGAATTCCTCCGTGATAAGCTGCAGTAGTGCTGATTGAAAAAAAAAAAAAAGCCAAAATACTTCCTCTGTTGCTAGGAGTGGGATCTACAGAGTCATTGAACCTTGAGCATCTGGAAGATGCCAAAGTATAAGACAACCTTGTGGCTTTCAAAAGACCAACAAAAACTAGCCTGTCTGGCTAGCAGCTGTGCTGCAGAAATTGCACTGTCAAATCTGCACCTGAAGAACTTGACAGCTCATGATGAGGTTAACTTCACCTGACCCATAATGACAGTGGTACTTTCTTCTGTAGGTCACATACAGGATAAAAATTATTATGCATACACAGGAAATATTAGTATGATTTGCTTTGGAAATATTTATTGCTGCCATCACCACAATTAAGCCTCTTCATGAAACAACTCAAATAAATACCAGCTTTTGCAATGCCTGCTTATAATGGGGAAATACATTACTTACAGAAGTTTTATAGAATGCATATGACACAAAGATTCCTTTTATGTACATCAGCGTGGTTTTTGTCCCTCCTTCTCTATTCCCATTGCTGGCACTTTGTAATATATACCTGCAACAGAAACTGTAGGAAGAACAGGATGAGAAAAAAACTATAAAAAAGGAATGAAAAACATTAATTGGGAGAGAGATTTACTGAATTAATTTATTTCTCCTCCCCTCTTTTTCTCCAGTGTACAGTACAACAACAGTATATTTTTGGTAAGGATTTTCTGTTTCAATAACTGTTCACTAATGTACAGCAGTGCAAATACAAGCCACAAATCTAAGTCCTACAGAATTCTACATTCTCAAGAAAACAAGATAAGGACCAAAACGTTAGTCCTTAGTACTCTGGCATTCACCAGCCCTTCTTAAAAGGAGGATGTTTTATTGTTCCCCTTCATACAACTCAGCTGTGCCCAGTCACTGAAATTTTCTCTCAAAAATTATCTGATTCCCACTCTTAACCAAGTTATTGCTGTGGCTTTATGTAAAATGTCACCTGGTTCTCTCCAGTTGAGCAATATTAGATAAAGCAGCTCTGTGCTGCAACTATTTGCTAAAGAAAACAAACAGATGAAGCAAGTGTTTAACTGAAAATGCACCCGATTACAGCAAAATAGGGAATAAACGTTACAGAAAAGAAATATTCCATTAAAGAATATAGAAAAAGTACTACAGTTTCTTTAACTTGATTTACTTACAATATTATGTTCCAGTCTATGCACACAGGAAACATTATTTTACATAATTATGTACACTGATTGAAGTAATTCATTTATTTGAACAATTATTCAATTGCTATATTGAATATGGTATAGGAATTAGGATTTCAATTACATTATTTTCCTTTCTAAGCCACTCCTTTTCATAGATCTCAACATCAAAACTTTCCTACACTTTTGATGCACTGAATTTTTCAGTTTCAATGTTTAATTTTCACATAGGAATGAAGGTAAAATAAAATGCCTTCATTCCTCTTCACACCTCTGGCTACTCTCAGATTTTAGATACAGTGGAGAGCTAAAAAACAGGTTATGTCTGACGTCTTGCAGATTAACAGAAGTTATGTTTTCCATTGTGTCATAAAAATACATAAATATGCATTAATTTATACTGTGAGGTTCAAGCATTCTTGGGAGGAAAAGGAAACTAAGTTTTGAATACTTGACAATGAAAGGAAGCACTGTTTTCTTTAGCCTTTTTTTTTTCTATTTTAATAAGAAATTATCAGATCTTAATATCATTTACTGCAACTTTATACAGCTGAGCTTTTCATATTCAGTACTCCAGATGTGGTCTCATCAGGGCAAAGCAGAGGAGGAGGATCTGGGCATGGTTTTTTCAATGCATCCCAGGGTACCATTGGCCTTCTTGGACACAAGAGCACACTGCTGCCTCATGGCCAACTTGTTGTCCACTGGAATCCCTAAATCCTTCTCGGCAGAGCTCCTTTCCAGCAGGCCAGTCCCTAACCTGCACTGATGTGAGCGGTTATTTCCCCCCAGGTGCAGGACCCCTCAGTTGCTCTTCTTGAACCTCTTCAGGTTCCCTTCTGCACAACACTGCAGTCTATCCAGGGTGTGTTGAATGGTACGGCAGCCATCTAGTGTGTCAGCCACTCCTCCCAGCTTTTTATCATCAGCAAACTTGCTGGGGGTGCGCTATATCCATTTACCTAGGTCACTGATGGAGATTTTAAACATTACAGGACTCAGTAGCAACCCCTGGCGAACACCACTAGTTACAGGCCTCCAACTAGACTCTGTGCCACTGATGACAACCCCCTGAGATCTGCCTGTCAGACAGTTCTCAATCATCCTCACATCACTTACTAAGAAGGCAAACACTGAATAGTTCATACTGAATAGGAGCTAGATAGACTGGAATGCCTGTACTTTCCTGAGCGCAAAACAGAATATTTTTTACTCCTTAATATTAAGATTTAAATTACCAGCAGAGTCAGAAAAATCTTACATAATTTAGAAAAGATGCAGAATTTTAGTTGCAGTGCTATGAATACAAGATTAGAAATAGAAATATGACTTCTAATGCTTAAGAGCAGTACTGATTACATCTGAGTAAATAACAACTATGTTGTCTTATATAGAATGCATTAATAAGCATGGAAATACATATAAATACTGATTACTGAAACCACAGGACTTCACTGAAATATTAATACCATTAGTAAGTCTGGCCTACAGAATACACATGCTACAGCACTGGTTTGTTTACTGGATGACTAAATAGCTGTATATGTACAGTGGCTTGTGTAACAAAGTTCCAAATCAAAAGACAGACCCCAAACAGTATATTAGAGCACGGAAAACACAGAACAAGAGCAGTGCACAAAGAGAAAACTGCTTTGAAAAAGTTAAACCAGATCCATATTAAACAAACAAAAAAGATCTTCCAGTCGTGAGCATATCTAAGATTTTTTTTTGCAGATGGCTGCAGTAAAGATGAACTCTGAAACTATGATACTGAAAATAAATCTTAGATTTTCAGTGTGTTTTGTCATCCCAAAGGATGTAGGAATGTAGTCGCTGAAGTAACTTTCAAAGTACCTGAGATGGTTTTTGCTTCCTCTGTAAATTTTATCAAATTCCAGAAGGCTCACAGAAGTGCCCTTTTTATGAGTATATTCTGTTGCAAAGCTAAAATGATGAAAGAGTTAATTGCATTTCAGTTCATTGCCTACCAGGGAGGAGATAAAAATGGAAATTTTCTAAATGCAATTCTTCTGCTCTCTCTACTGAAACTATGTACTGTATGTTGAGGACATCCAAGGACAGATATGATTGCTTCATTGAAGCAGATTTTTCTAGCTATAACCCTCAGCCAAAAAAATATTTCATTAAAGAATTTCCCACTTACTGTGCATCATTATTCCTGTCAATGCACTTCCGAGGAGGACTGATGACAGTCATTCAGGGTGATACTGAGGCCAGTGATTTCCTAAATTGTTGATAAGGCACTCAGAGGCTATGGCAAGGAATACAACAGAATTTTGTCATACTGTTTCTGCTGCAAAGAAATGTCATACCAGGAGTTTAAGTGCAAGAAAATCTTTTCTATCAGGCTAGTTTTATAGCCATTACCTTTCTTTCTTTAAACACTTTGCTGCTAGAATGCTGAAAATATACATACATCCACCCCAGAGTCTGCTCACAAAAGCTCTAAGGTCAATAAAGTTTTCATAAGAATGTCAAGAGAAGAATGGAGATCATAACACTAGCTAGGAAAAAATCTTGGCCTACAGATACCACACAGCAAAATTCAGCATATTACCATTAAAACCTGATGGTAATGAAGTTTATAACTAAAAGTATGTTGCACCTTGTTTGAGGAGAATGCATTTGTATTGACTTCTACAGAGCTGATGATACTACAGGATTTTGATAATAAATAAGGATAACCACAGAATTCTTCCTGGCCCCTAATCATTTTATCATATTGTTGGTTTGCTTACGGCCAGTATAAAAACATACTAGCAAAGACAAGCACCTTCATTTTTTAGCAGACAGAAAAATGCTGTAAAAGTTTTTGTAACACACCGTGATAATTGTGGAAAAATGTTAACTGTTGAATTTCAGAGGTACCCATATGTAGCATTTGGGTGTTAAGAGTTTATTAATAAGTTTAATTATTGTGCTACACATCCGGCATTCACTGTGATAACACTGTAGTCTTTATTCAATAACCTTTAACAAAATATTCAGTTGCCATTTTGTAAAAATAGAGAATAAAACCACCTGCAGTATCTGTAGGAAAAGATAGTATACCAAGAAGGCTAATACAAAAGAAGACTGCTGTTCAATTTCTTGAAGTATTTAAAATGACAAGGCATTTTCAGAAATATGCCATAAAGCATAAACAGTCCTGATGCCACTGACCAGAAATAACTGTAGATGTAGGGATACAAAAAATAACCGCCTTTTCAAGATTTTACTTTATTTCAGAAATTTTGGTAGTTCAATGAAAAATTTTGTTTCAGAACCCAGATGCAAGATATTTAAAACACAAAACATAGTACAGTCACCATTTTATTTCACTGGCATTCTATGTCACCAAACACGTGGAATGGTGGAAGATATACCAAGCCAGGAGGTCACGATATTTAGTTTGCAAGCTAGTAAAAAGAAATTACTTCTCACAGAGAAGCAGAAAAACTACTCTGTCTTAGAGACCACAAATGCCCTTTTTTTCTCCATTAAGACCATCCAAGCAGAGCTCCATTTATGGAGGTGATTTTCTGAATAGGAAGCTAATGTTCATCTCATTTCATAAGAGTATTAAACACCTGTTTCGTAACAGTCATTAATAGCTATGTCTAACAAAGGAGACTTACTCCAAGTAATAGTGACGAGAAAGTTCATATTTCTTGCGAAAAACTGACATGTCAGTTATCCACTTAAGTCTACCTTATTTATGTGTTTACCAGAGAAGATTTTTTATTATTATTTTTTTATTTAGAGCAAAAATAGCAGTTCCAAGCAATATATTACGTTGGAGAATTGGCCTTATGCTTTTAACAGTCTGCTATCTCCATGGAATCACTCTTACCATTTCTCAAGTAGAATTATTCCTCTCTGACATCAGTGTTGTTCTTTGTTCTATTCCCAGCTCTAATCTATGGCTACTGTTTCAGAGTGACCTAACTTTTCATCTTTGAGATTATCATTTTTCCCTTGACTCAACTAAATATGAAAATGCAGTTGAAATTTACTGCAAATGACATCAGCAGGCATACATGCAGAAACAATCCATTCCAAGATTCCTCCTACTATTTAGAATTTATTGGGGTTTTTAAAATCTCTGAGTTTCTTTTAATGCTTTACTTTCATGCTTAACATCTTCAGTAATAGGTTTAGTCTATGAGAGAAAGAAAAGCTAGATCACCATGAGACAAGAGTATAATCCCTGACATTTTATAGTGAATTTATTTTCAATATACGCAAGTGAGCAAATGAAATGCAGGACTGCATTACAGATTTTTCATTTCACACAGCTAGTGATGTGGATGCCTTTAGCTGGAAAAAATAAGAAACAGCTTTATTTTTTCAGCAGTTTCAAGTCATTCAGCTGGTTGTGAACCATTTCCAGTTTCAGCTGGAGTTTGCAGAGGGTGTTTTGCACTGAAATCCTGAATGGGTCCAAACTTGCTGTATGTCTTTTTACCAACAGTCCCTTCAACTTGTAGCCTTTATGAAGGTAATGAGCTGGAAGTGCTCAAAGGAGCTCTGTTGGGAAACATTGCATGCCTGGTAGCGCGTAGCTGACTTTTCTCAAAGATTTACGGTATGACCTTAGATAAGAAGTAAGCTGTGTATGTGTGGAATTTACTGCTTGTAGTGCTTTAATTAACAGCAGGTGCTGTGCTCTAAAATAGCCTGGGAAATGATATCGTTTTGAGACACTTTCTTGTGAGACACTTTTGATGTTTGTGGGACACCTATCTTGTTTTGATATGTGTGGGGCACCTGTCTTGTAAACAAGTGTGCTATATAAGAGAGGGCTGCTGCCCTAATAAAATGGAGCTGTTTGAACTCACACTGAGTTGCTGCTTCCCATGCGGGCGGGCGGGGGTTTGTCTTTTCCCTTTGCCGACTGTTGGGGTGACCCTGTGTCCAAGTGTTTTCGAACAGAGCTCCTATTAAAAGTATGGACAAACAAAAAGGTGAGCTTTTTTTTTTTCATTTTCCAGTGGACTAACAATAATCTTCTCTCTTGCATTGTCACATCATCCCTTACAGAGATGATTTATCCTCAGGCCCAGAAAATATATATATAGTTCAAAGTATTTAGTCTTTTGCTGCTTGTCAACAGACAAGATTGCACCAAACATGAATTTCAGTTTCTCACTCAAAAATGTATATGGAAATTCCACAGCATTTATTATCCTCAAATGACTTGGGAAAAAGAGTCTAAACACCTGTGAGACTGTACCTCCAATTTACCTGACTTTTCTGTAACAGGTACTTTCTTTCTGTCATATAGCTAGTGCAAAAGCGTCTAGGCTTCAAAGTTCACTTATTGACCAAGCGAAGCAAAACATTGTGCCTCATTGTCACTTCTATTCACCTCTAAAGGTTTAGCTTCAGAACATGCCTGGCATCTGCTTGTGGCCCATGAACAGATAAAATCAACAGAATGTAATGCACACAGTTGGAGTTAGACTTCAATAAACCAGAGAAGAATACAAGGTGTTTGAGCAGAAGAATACTTGAAGGGAGCGTATAAACAGGAGGGGAAAAGACTGTTTACTTGGGTTTATAGTGATAGGACAAGGGGGAATGGTTTTGAAGTAAGACAGGGGAGGTTTAGGTTAGATATTAGGAGGAAGTTTTTCACACAGAGGGTTGTGACACACTGGAACAAGTTGCCCAGAGAGGTAGTGGATGCCCCATCCCTGGAGGCATTCAAGGCCAGGCTGGATGTGGCCTGGTCTAGTGGTTGGACACCCTGCACACAGCAGGGGGGTTGAAACTAGATAATCATTATGGTCCTTTTCAACCCAGGACATTCTATGATTCTATGATTCTAAGACTGAAGATTCCATGATGGGAAGATATCAACTTCAGCTTTATTTAAAATCTCAAAACAAATGCAACATTTCATCTTAGAAAAAAATATATAGTTTTGCTAGGCAGGGATTTTTTTCTTCTCTCCTGTGGATCTTCATATATTTACTGAAGAAAAGGCTTCCATCAAATACCTAGAAAGAAATGATGCTTTTACATACAATAGGACATAAAATTCATTTGTTCACTGTTTATCTAATCATCTGATAACACAATGTTTAATGCTCAAATTCTTCTACTCATAATCTACTCTTAGCCTTCCTGGTCTGTAAATTGAACAATGCCTTCACATTTGAGGAAAACAAACAGAATATCAGAGAACCGTGAAAGTTCAAAACTCAGAGAAGTGAACATACAAAACAGTGAAATGCTGAAATACAAAAGAACTTTTTTGAATAAAGTGCTATGTAAAGTTCAGAGATTTTTTTATGCAGAATAAGAAATTAATTTATAAACTGGATGTACTGAACTGAATATCCATCTTTTGGAGGCAGGGGAGAATGCCACATTTCAACTGCATGTATTCATTAAGAAATAGAACTACACTGTGAAAAATGCACATAAAATAATTAAATATAGAATCTGTAAGCAAGATGAACTGAGGCATGTAAGAATTTTGGTTTTATTTAGAATATAGGGGAAAAATCACAAAATTTGTTCCATCAGACATAGATGTTCTCTTCCAGTGAATGCTACTATTAATCTAACACAAAATAACATCTGCCGCAACAAAGAACTGACATTTTAATTCTACTATTTTTCATAGAGGGTGTTCCTTCTATTATGAACACTTTTGAAAGGTACTGAATTGTTTTAATAACACTTCTGTCCTTAAAAAACAGGTGAGCAGTTTTGTTTATATTAGCAAGCAATTAATTTTCTCTGCCTTGGAAGAAACAGGCAAAACTAAATAATAGAAAGAGTAGAAATAATAGTAAGACAATCAGATTTAAATTGACAAAGTTAAACTGGAAGAACAGTAAGTACGGTAACCATGGATATTTACTAGCATCAATAATATAATAGTTTGATGGTTATCATACTAATGAAAGATTTTCGTTATTTGCATATTGTCATTACTTCTCACCATTGGGATTTTCCGAGAAAGCAGGCTGGTTCCAAGAAAGCTTGCAGGTATCTGAAGGACGTTAAACATCACAAGTTGCTATATATCAGTCTGTTCAGGATAAAGAGAAATACTGAAAAAGATTTTTCATTTTCTTAAAACATTCATGATGATAATAATGGGTTTAATATCAGCAAATAGTGTTCTTTCATGACTATTTATTTCCCAAAATAGATTAAGCAGTGAGAAATACATTTCTACTAACCCTCTGGGAGAAAAGTCATCAGCTATGTACTCTTTTAAAAGCTTTTGATTCATTAAATTAAAAAAGAAGCGCGGAACAATTCCTAGCATTTAACAAAAATTTTACCATCTCTTAATTGCTGAACAAGCTAACTCAAAATGAGCTGTAGTTTCCACCTCTACTCAAGGGAAAAAGAAATGTGCTCTCGGGAACATGAGATCAAATTACATATGCTCATCATACAGCTCCATATAAACTAATTCGGCCGTTCTTCTATTTCAGCTGATGTAAAAACTCATCATTTTTAATCTTGTCAATTTCTACTAGGGAAGAATGAATATATAAAACTTACAAATACATATATATGTATATATTTACATATTGTAGTATATATTTTTTAATTAGATATTTTTGATTCTGCTCTCTGGGTTGCTCTGTACACAACAGAATTGCACATAACAGAATTGCATTGGGCAACACTGAAAGAGTACTCATAATAACGTAGTGCTCTTTTTACCACTAACAAGCCTGTAATAAGCAGCTGCACTTCCAAAAGGGAATTTGAGAAATAAATCTGTCCTTGACACAGCTGGCTTCATGCACTTGTTACTCTACATTAGTGTGTTGGTATCTTGTCAGAAATCTGTATAGTGGCAGTCACAGTCTTATTCTTGGTTGATTCCAGGACTATGGTCAGACATCCTCCCCAACATTGCACTGTATCGCTAGAAAGCTAACTACAATTAGTTCATTGTTGATTGCAAGTCATGATGAGCCACCAAAAGATGCCAACCTTCAGAAATCCCACCTCCTAATATGAAAAAAATTGTATCTTTTAAACAGTGCATTTTCAGTAATTGATCATTTAATCTGTTAGAGGAAAGAAATATGCCAGTGTGGTACACCAAAAATTATTTCACCATATGCAGAGTCTTCTTCCATATACCACCACTGAACACCAGAGAGCAGTACCAGTCACAAGAAGACACAGAAGAGTCAGAAAAGGATACTGGAAATAGAAGCAATAGTTTTCAAAGTTTTAAAACTTATATACATATACACATATATCTTTGTATTTTAGTACATAGATATTTTATCTTTAAAAATTGCGCCAGTAAATATTAAAAATTAGAAGGGGGGAAAGTGGGTTGTAATGATGTATCTGATAAAGATCTAATCCTGAACAAATTTACCAGCTGAGCAGGACTTACCTCTGCCATAGCACTGCTAATTTCATACAAGCTACACAAACTACTTTCAGCTGGTCCTTAAACCCAGAGATATTATTAGAAAGCTAAAATATTCATTAAAAATGATTGTTACAAGACCTCCTCCTCTGTATGTTGGGAACTGTGGATGCACATCATCCCCAGATAAATATACATCACTGAAACTTCAGTGAAACTTCCCCGTAACTTTCTATTCCATAACATGCAGCCTGATTATGGAATCAGAGAATGTAAATTCTAACATCCACTCATGCTAAAAACAGGAAAGTTGTTTTGCCTCTCCCCAGGACAGCATGTGACTGTCCTGGGGAGTGCAAGAAACACTTAAATAGTCTGCATTTCATTCCTTTCACGCTGAATGTACACAGAGGTCCAGAATCTCAAAAACTTTCATGGAAAGGTTCCTCATAGGTTCACATGAACAAAAGAACTAGTTAGACTTGGCCTAATCAGCCTAGAAACAAGACAACTGAGAGTGGACAGAATTCAGGCCTGTAAAACCATTACTGTCATAAAGACGACAAACATTAGCTGGTCTTTCACTAGCTTGCTCAGCATAAGAACTGAAGGACATCAAATAAACACAAGAAGTTAAAAAGTAAATAAAATAAATAGTACCTTTATTCAGTGTGTATTTAAGCTGTGGAGCTCTTTGCCATCATTTACCAAGTGTGCCAGGATACTCAAGTTTAAAGGAAGCTGCTCAGCATCATCAGGATACAGGGATGCATTTGGTACTCATTAAAAACTTTAAAAAACAAACAAACAAAAATAATCACAAAATATCTGTGAAAATCTATGAGCTGTAAAGACTGACAGATTGGGACAAAATGGGGGGCATGAGAATTGTCAGAAATGCTTGTCTGGCTCTTGTACACTACCTGAGGCACTCAATTTAGTGTTTGTCAGACACTGTACTAGACGGACCTTCTGTCTCACTTATTAAAGCCATATTTATTATATATACAACAACCCATGGAAACAGTTACACCGACTGCATAGTGTGCCTGTGTCACGGCCTGCCTGTGAAGGGAGAGGAGGTGATCAGATTCACAAATACCTCTGGCTAGGCTAAGGTAAAATGACACTCAAGGTCTATATATAAGGGGAAAAAACATCAACTTTAATAGGTAATTTCTACAAAACATTTATCCTGTCGGCACTGGCCCTCCCAAAATTATATCTGCCTAAGCTATGTGGTCTTATAGGAACTTCAAGTGAGCCTTGAGTTAATAACCTTAAGAGAAAGAGAGAAAAAGATAATACCAGGATCCATTTGGCCTGCAGACAGGGGCATTCCATGTGGCATAGAATGAAGGAAAAGGAGAGAGGGGCAGCGCCCCAGCTCCTATCTGTAGTAACCAAGGAAATGAAGAAAGAATGCTTCCCTCTAGCCCTTATTTATGTCTGAAGTTGGCTCCAGTTCCAGGGCTGGTTGAGACTCCAGACACCAGCTAAGACATTGGACACCGTCCCATGACTTGCCCATTTCTTGGGCGTTGTGCTGGATTCTTCCAGGAACGGTTGAGACATCAATCCAATTAAGGGAAGGAACACCATTTCCTCCCTGCAGCATAATTGTTTCTCCGGGCATTGTCTGAGCTCGCACTAACAGTCACTTGGGGCTTGTCCCTTACAGCCTGCAATGCTGCTCCCACAGTAGGCATAAGCACGGTCTGGCCATAACAGTACTAATTGCAATATCACTGGTGACGGAAATGAGGGGAAAACACCTTTCTTGAATGTCACTAAATTAATCTGAATTTCAATTGTTCTCATTATTAAATGAGGAGCTGATGTAGCTCATCATGCAAGTTATTTAATGATTTTCCCCTGAGGCAATGATATAGTTTATCATAAAATTTTGACAACTTTTTTATATAACTTAGGGCTCAGCATTCCTTAAATAACAAAGTTGTTGTCTATAATAATTTAAGAATAATTTAAGAAATTAAAACTCAGAAGACAAAACAGTGTAAATAACCTGTGTAATTTTTGCAATAAGAAAGTTTCTCTCTTCTGAATAACATTGTCACAAATTGAACAGCATATTGTAGCAGTTATGTTCAAATAAAATTGAAAAACACTGATAACAAAGGGAGGATGGAAGTCAGGATGAAAGGTAACTTAAGCATTGGAAATTGCTGATACATTACTATTGGCATATTGTTCTCTTCTCAGTGCCTTTCTCCAAAGTACATGGATCAGACTGGATTTATAAACTACAGGAACTATGTAACACTAAAGAATGTCTGTATCTATAGAACATCACAGTCATATTCTTCATATTCAGATAAGGCTTGTTGATTATCCTTACTTTTATTTCATCAAATTCAGAAATGTTACTTCATGTTAGCTTCAAATTTCTGACTGTTTCAAAGTGCTGCCAGGAAAATATTCACTCAAAATTTAAAGCATAATGAAAAATAGCTTTATAGGGCAGTACATCACACTTGAGTTTGAAAGCTTAAAAAGGCAAGGTCTGAGCCTTGCAAGGTACTTCGTGGCTCAAACAACTAGACAGAATGGAACATTCCTTAAGGACTGTACAAGTAGCTTGCTGACTCACACAACTAGCCCTAATGGCTGTCTGCCTCATTGACTCAAGTTTGAAGATGTAAATCTATGCAACATCACTTTGCAGAGATAGAGTGATGGGCTGTTTATCTTCACTTCCTCTCATGACTACTCATGGCTGGTAAACATCAGAAAAGGGAAGAGGCAGTGCATGACCACCAAAGCCCCACGTCAAAGACCCTCAAATCTTCTAGACATAAGTAGAGTGCCACCCCAGTGGTAGTCTCAAACCAACAAGACTATATAACAGAGAACATGCATGTTTACCTTCACTGACCCAACATCCACAGATGAACATCCCAGACTCCTGACAATGCTGAATCCAGGAATAGTGAACTATATCTGTCTTTAAATTTCTGTCTCTCTCTCTTCTTCTCTTTCCTCTCGGTTTGCCCTTTTTGGTGGGATTCCAAAGATTGACCTTACTTGCAACCCACCAAGTTGGAAGAGACAGGTAAGTATATTAGCAGTATATTAAGCAACACCATCATTAAAAAAAAAAAAGATGTCAGTTAGAGGCAAACTAATCCTGAGTAGCACAGACACAATTTGAATTATTAATAATTCAGAAACACACAAAGCAAAAAATCATTATTGTAAGAAATAAGGACCCAAAAATCTCACCTCGCATGAATGAGAATGGTGATAATAAAAATTTTAGAAATCACATTCTCAAATGCTACTGAATGGTATCCTAATACTTTGTATTGGAAATGACTAAAATATACTTTCTACACGGAGGGAAGAAAAAACTCAACACTATAGTAACTTAAGGACTATCATTACTCTCATCAATCAACTCTATGGGAAATGTGCTTCATCTTAAAGAGATTTTTTTCTATATATATATTAGAGCTCAGAATTGCTCTGAAATTCATTTCTTCAAAAATTCAGTGTCAAATGAATGTCAAGATTGCATTAATATTTTCAAAAAATTAAAAATCACATGTAAGGAACTCTGCTTGCTGAATGATTTATTTAAACATCCCAAATTAGTTAAGTAGAAGTTTATTATAAAAATATGTAGAAGCATCACTGAAACTTCACTCTAATAAATAAGGCAGCCTGCAGAGAACTAATACTATCTTAACCAGCTACAAATCATGTTGTTCTTTTCAGTCTTCCAAACTCTTATGTAATTCTGAGAAACTGTTTATAATTGTCTACTTCAAAAAGCCAGAATTATATGTTTTATGTTAAATGGCCTTAGGTAAGTTGATAAAGCTCATATGTAGTCAGTGTTATTTTCAGCTTCTATTGTTCAGTTTGACCTATGATGTTTGATTTACAAAGGTATGATATTTAACAGCTACAAAGGTATGGTATTTAACAGTTGATCTGTAGATCAGAATATTTATCTGAATGAGATTTAGATACATCAGTAGAATATATGAACTCACAGTAAGCTGTCCAAACCAGCACACTTGCAGAGTCTTCCAATGTGTTCTCAGGAAGAGGAATAAACAACCATCTACAGCCCAACAGTTGGCCAGTGATTAAGCTATTAATCCTGTATTAAAAATGGAGAAACCAAGACATTCAGAGGGGAAACTATTTTTGTCCCAAGTCACACTGTAAGCCAGTGATAAAACTGAGAACAGACAAGCAGCAGAAGCCATCGTGATGATCTTCCAGCTTGTCCTCCAATTCCCAGTCTCAACCATGTCTCTACATCAGTTTCTGTTTGAAATAGAGCATTTTTGAGGAAAAAAATATAATCTCAACTATTTCAGACTGCAATGACTAAGAGAGAAAAATTAAATAGAATCAGCATACTATCTTCAGTCATAATCCAAACTACCATGTTGCCTAACATAGTAAAATAAGAGGGTTTTTTCCTTCATTTAAATTTTATCTGATGAACAGCCTGTGTTTTTCTTCAAAAGTCAAGGTTGATCTATTTGAGATTATCTGATGGAATCTTTTATATTCAGAACTGCCATTCTCTTCCGTTTAATTCCATACAACTCAATAGGTCTTCATTCTTTTTAAAAATATTTACATTTGCAAAGGTTTGGTTTTATAATATAAATAATGGAGATTAGTGTCTTTGTTTCAGCTGGGATGGATTTTTCTTCAGAATATCTGGTATGATGCTATGTTTTTGGTTCTAGGAGAAGAAACAATGTTGATAACACACTGATGTTTATAGTTTCTGCTAAGCAGTGCTGTACAGAGCCAAGGCCATTCTCAGCAAAGGGAGCAAGGAGCTGGGAGAGAACAGAATTAGGACAGTTGACTTGGGGGTACTGCATACCACATGACATCCAGTGGAAGGAGTTCTGAAGGGAGTGGGAGTTCATCTGTCTTTTCTGCTGCTCAGGGAGCTAGCTGCACACTGGTCAGAAGCTGGAGAGCAATTGCTTGTGCATCACATGTTATACGCATTCAAATATACTTATGTATAATCATAACTATTATCCTTTTCCTTTTCTCTATCGTAGTAAATAGTTACATCTCAACCCATGAGTTCTACTTTTTTTTCCCCGATTCTCTCCCCCATCCCACTGGGACCACACAGCATGACTGTGCTGAGCCACCTGCTGGGTTAAACCACATCAGTCAGGTATATACACATAAAGAAGAAAACTACTCTGATAGAAATATATACAAAGGATTTTAAACTAATTTCTTGCTTATATGCACTTATGTTACATAAAGGACTTAGTCTGATTTCAAGTAATCAATTTATATGTTTTAGTCTTGGATCTACTTCTTGGTTTCAACACAAGATGACTCTAAAATGACATTTCATGTTTATTCTAGTGTGGATTCTGCAAGGCAGACATCTCCATTATCATGTAATGTAAAGAATATCTCAGTGGACTATCCCATACAACACTGTTATTATAGAAAAAAAGAGTAGTAACCAGTAATTCATTTTAGACATCTTACCATATGAATATGCATGTAAAAGTGAAAAGTAAGCTTGCATCCCAGCAAATAATATGCCCCTGAGGAAATGCAAATTAAAGATAAAAGTCCACCTTCAAAAATTACTCCTTTACCTGTCCGTTTCCATCTAGACTAATAGATAGCTTGGAAAATTCTCTATACTTTAATTCCCCTAGCTAGCTTCTCTGAAATTCACATCACAGGAAATACCTGAAGTCATAAAAACTGATTTACAACAAAATTCCCTTCTGGCTTGATGTTCCACATTGTGAAAGACAAGAAGAAACCCTGAAAAGACTTGACAGAGGGCTCTGGTTTGTCTACATCATCCCCTCCAGCAAATGAACTGTCAGGGTTGGGCAACAAATCTGAAGCATGTCTATTGTACTGCAGGCCTGACTCATCATTTACAGTTGCTCTTTTGCACACACAGTGTTGTTTCCATAAATACACCCTGCATATAAATGGCAGAAGACCTCCATACCCTGTGCTCTCAGAAAAAGTAATTTGATCCAGTAGCTAGAATCAATGGATTCTACAACATGCTCTTGAAATCTAATGTAAGTAATTAGCAAATTCACAGGTTCACTAGGGATATAAAAAGAAGAATTTTCTAGCACAGAAGAAAATGGAAAAAGTTGATAGTTTTAATAGATTTATGCAGTTAATCATGCAAGAAACTCAATACGTCAAAGAAAACTAAGTAATATATGTCTAAATATCTGAAGTTTTCTGATTGTCTATTTGTATACAGACTATACAGTCTGTAGACTAAGTCACAGTGTTAATTTTGTTGGACAAATTACTATAATTACTAAGTAAAATAAGTGGAAATTCAATTGCTTTCCTTGTCTACAAATCCATTCTCTGAACTGATCATTTTAGCTGAACTTCATATATTTTGGACATAGAATTTTGCCCAGAAATTTGGAGTAAATTCTACTGGCAGACTTATTTAGTTTTTGTGCCTTTGAAAGGCCATATTCTTTCTTTCTTTCTTTCTTTCTCATTGCATGTATTGCAATCTCTGTAGCAGAAGCTGAAGACATGAGTTCTTTTCCTTTTTGTCATTATCATTATTTGACTTTCTTTGCCTCAGAGGTTTGCTTGAGTAGAACTGAGTAACAATGCAATAAGACATTAAGATGCTCACTCTACATCTGTCTGTAAACACTAAGTTTATCAGAAGAACAACATTTTGGGTTAAATATTCAGATAATTTTTTAAATATTATAATGTTATATTTAAAAATTAATATACAAATACAAATACAAATATAAAAGAAGTTTTGAATTTTTTCAACAATTTACAATACTTAGCATAATACCTGCTTAAAAAAAAACAAACCTTGCTCATTGCCATTCCATGATGCTGTAAGGTCTTGACCTTATCTTGACTATTTCAGTATTTTATGTCTAATATGTCTAGTTAAATATAGACTTTGGAGCTCAGTTCTGGGCAAAAGCTTTAGCCAGTCTAGATTTTCAATGAATAAGCAAAAAAAAAAGTTAAGGAAACAATATCTGCATATATGTAATCTAAAATGTTAGCAAGCAAAGGCTGAATACTCTCTAAAGAAATATAAATACAGGACTTTAATTAATGTGAGTTTCTTAGGCACACATATAAGTTGGCTGTGACACCATCAGGTCATACCACATAGTCTACAGATCACAATTCATTTCTAATATGAATTATTGATACTTCTGCTCAAACATTTCTCTGCCTTTTCCATGAAAGAAGCAAATCTTGCTCATTTTAAGTGTACTAAAAACACTTTATAAATATGTCTGTGGTTTTGTTTCATTCTTTTTCTAGAATATGCCTTGAACTCTTTTTAGCAGTAGCTTAAACTCTAGACATGATGAAGGTGCTTACCAGGCAGACATCAGTGGTGTATGAAATACCCAGTCATTTGGTTTAGCAACTAAATAATCCTGATTATGAAATGCAACAACCCTTACTGCTTATTTGGAATCCACAGTACCCTTTAAACATTAACAAACATCTCTAGACTGAAAAAATGGACATGAAGATTTCACTACATTCTGCAGTAAAATGTGACTTGGCTCCAAGCAACAATACAAATACTAACTGTTCTTAATTTCCAAAGAGCTTCTCTCTTCCAAGAGGAGGAAACAATTTTCCATTATCAAACAAGCACCTCTGATCTTTTTTTTTCTTTGAAGAGCATAAGTGATTATTTAACAAATCTTTTTCCATTCTGTAGCTATCACTAGTATTAAAATACTTCAGTATTCCAAGTTGTAGTATGTGGGTTACTCCAAAAGTAATGCCTCCTATTTATTTCCATGGAAACTACAACAGGTACAGTCAGCACAGAAACTCTACTTGCTTGAGCAAATTCTCAGCTACAAAACACTATTTATCAACATTTCCTTCACCATTAGCTATGCATTTTCACCAGCAATGAACAAGAGCCTGCATGCCTTGCTTGTAACAATCTTCATGGCTGTACAAAACGTTGTCTATCTTTCATGTTGCTGAAACATACCACTCTGCCTCACTGTGCTAACATCCATTATCTCCATGAATAATCATAAAATTATAGAATGGTTTGGGTTGGACTTTAAGACCATCTTCCAGTTTAAAAACAATTTCCCCTCATCCTGTTGCTAGCTGCCCTTATAAACCGTTCCATGCCGAGCCTTCTCTTCTCCAGGCTGAAGAGCCCCAGCTCTCTCAGCCTGTCCTCAAAGGAGGGTTGCTCCAGCCCTCTGATCATCTTTGTGGCCCTCCTCTGCACCCGTTCCAACAAATCCATGTCCTTGTGTTGGGGGCCCCAGAACTGGACGCAGTACTTGAGATGAGGACTCACAAGAGGGGCAGGATCACCTCCCTCGATCTGCTGGTCACAATTCTCTTGATGCAACCTAGGATACGGTTGGCCTTCTGGGCTGCAAGCACACATTGCCAGCTTGTGTTGAATCTCTCATCAATCAACACTCCCAAATCCTTCTCCTCAAGGCTGCTCTCAAGCCATTTTCTGCCCAGCCTGTGTCTGTGCTTGAGACTGCCCCAACCCAGATGCAGGACCTTGCACTTGGCCTTGTTGAACTTCATATGATTGGCATGGGCCCATCTCTCAAGTCTGTCCAGGTCCCTCTGGATAGCATCCCTTCCCTCCAGAGTGTCAGTGGTTGCAATTTCTTCCACATGGAGAAATTCAATGACACACTTTTGCTTCATCTGCACTTCCATGTCAGATGCGATTTTGTCACACTGCCCCTCTGCTGCCATCTGTCTGATGCCAACACATTGTAACAGTATTGGCAGGAAGGTTTGGCTTCTACTGCTATACCACCAACATCCACCTTTGATGTTGTGGGCCAACATAATAAAATAAGAAGCATTACTTTTGGAGCAGTCTTTGTGTAATGTGGCAGCATTCAATGAAAATTATGGTTGTACAGAACCATTTGGAACTTCTTTTAGCAAGTAATAGTATTTAAACATACCTAACCTCACAGAACAAGAGCTGGGTCTCTATAAACTCTGTCTAATGGTAAATTTTATGAAAAGTGATTTTCCTGCTCAAAAATTTTTTTGAATTCTTTGCTCAGGCTGCATAATGTTGTTGAACAAGGTTCATGAGACCACGGTTCTCTAGAGAAACAGAACAGCCTGAAGATAGCACATTCCTTATACTTGGAAAAATGAGGCACATGTCACTTGATTCAGACCCTAGGCAATAACTTTTCTTTTGTTTGTTCTCCTAGAGTAAGATGTCAGAAATCTTTATTACTGGCCATCTATCAACATCAGTGCAGGGATTATTACTCATCAAAACTGGCAGAAGTAAAAGCAGACTGACACCAAAAGAATAGAAGAACAAAAAGATAAAACAGTTACATGCAAACACCAAAATTGCTTAAATATCTCTAAGAATGAGAAAATCTGGATGTGAAGATGTTCATTTCAAAATGAAACACTTTCCAAAACCTCATTTTACTCATTAGCAACCTTTCTTCTCTCGTTATAAGATTATATTAACTGCAATTTACATTACCTCCAAGATATCTACAGGTAAAATTTAACTACCATATTTTTCTTTGTTTTGCTTGCCCTTGTCTCTCTCAGCCATTAGAACACTGATTCATTTGAAAAAGTATTGCTCAGGCTTCAACTCAAGCAAAAAAGGAGGCTGTTTTTCTATCATTTTTGGAATTTGGAGGTAAACAGTCTAAAATGAAACTCAAAATACCTGAGTTATCTTAGTTGTACTATCACAAATGCCAAGAAAATATTTTCTGTCATTAATTAGTCCATATATTATTGTCACTACGTTAGTTCAAATGAACGGGTCTCTACAGTAGGCCTTAAGGTTTTCACATCATTCCTAAAACAAGTGGCTTTGATAATTTAGTTTAATAAGGTTTATACTATCTATTTTTCTCTCAGCACAAAATATGAACCTATCTGAAAGGCATATAAGTTTGCTATAAGGTTCACGGCTGAGGAAAGCCTACCTCAAGTTCTGAAAACTTTCAAAAGCATTGTTTAAAATGACAAGTTTATTGAAACAGAATAGACTGTCTCACTTGTATAGAGTTTCTTTCCAAACATCTTCAAAGGCCAGACTCTGCTTGGCTCCTGTGACTGAATGCTGTGCAAGACAATTCACACCTGTGTATGGTTTCCATTCCTTGCATCTCCTGCTTCTACCTCTGCTGATTTTCTCCCTGATCTACATATTTAATGTTTTATTTTTCTTCCACCACATAATCATGAGGTAAACCCATCATAAGCAATACACATTTTCTTTGGTTAAGTTAGCTTTCTGCAGATTTAGTGAGCTCTCTTTATATAAGTCAGTATGAATATGTACGTTAAGGGAGATTGCTGAGTTGTCTCAAGGCAAAGAACAGACCTTGAGATCAAGCATCAAGATATAGGGAGCAGATTCCCCCCTTCTACTGGCAGCAGACTATTTCCATGCCTTCAGTTTCTTCATGAAACTAAATTCTAAATGAAGCATTTCACTGTTGGCCACTACACATCCTGATTTTCTTGATATCTGGAATAAGACGTTAGTGTCTGAATTTCAGGAACAGTGAGTAGCATGGTACAACATGAGAGAAGAAGGGAAAATAGGAATAGAACTCTGTATCAGCTTGTAAATTTTTGTTAAAATGGAAGCATGTCAAGTACTATATAAAACAGGACATCCAACAGTATACCATAGAATAATATTATATGGAAGTCACACTGTATTATAGTTTAATAAGAATCATTGAAATCTTGAATTATAAATCAGAAATGCTGAGTTTGAGTTTTGTCATAGATTGGAACTACATTTATGAACAAATTATTATATTTAAAATAATCTTAGGGTTACTTATCTGTTTTTAAAGGAGCTGAACTAAATGTGGCTGATTAAATAACCTGAACATGTAAAATGACTTCTGCTCAAGTAAACTCAAGTCTCAGTTATTCTTCATTTCAAGTGTCCAAACCTGGAAGCTATGTTTTGACAAAATCTTTCCGAACCCTTCCACTTTTGAAAACTTAAAAAGTTCTGCTAAATTTCATAGAAGTGTTGTAGAACTTATCAATTTATCTTCACCTCTCATTACAAAAGTCAACATAATCATCATGCTCAAATCACATCAGACATGTATCTGGGAGCTGTACAGGCTCAAGGTTACTATAAGATTCCATCAAATCCCAGATATTTAAGAAGAGATGTTAGAAACACCATAAGAGATTGGATTTCCACGCATCAGAAGTGTGCAAATATCTAAGCACAAATGTAAAACGGGCTGAAAACCAGAACTTGTCATCTCTGCTCCATAATCACAATCTAGGAATATACTGTCACCCTGACATTGTAAGTAGTTTATCCCTTCTCTGCTCCGCTTTAAAAACACATTTAGAAACTAAAACTACCACAGGCTATTGTTTGAAAAATCTGACATGGCCTGAGAAGCAGCAGATGACAACAGTTTTTACTGGAAGCCTAGAAAAATTATACAGAGTAGCTGAATGGAAAGACCTGTATACTCATCATCAGCCATCATCTAATTAACAGAAATATATCAATCTTATGGAAAATTGATATCTATCTCTTAGAAAAAAAAAAGTCGATTTAGAAATCCTTACCTTAGGACCTTATCAATTTTATGCTTCCAATATGAAAGAAAATGATAGGTTTTACAGTGTAGAGCTGATTTTTAGTTAAAAATACTATTCTTAATTTTCCAATTTTAGTAATTAAATTACAACTCCTCATGCTTTCAACATTATGAAATAAAATGTAATATGAAAAATTAGGTGTTGGCTCTCTTGCAAAGGGCGGCTTAAACTCTGGGCATTTGTAGTCTAAAGCTGTATGCCTCTGTCCTTTGTAGGTAAAAGTTAAGCAATAATTTCCTCTGATGGCAATGAAAGTAACTTAATCAAAACATAAAGACAAATAAAAAACATAGGAATATAATCCCATTTCTAGAAATGGCATGAATAAAATGCAAAATAAAGAAAGCAACAAATCTATTAACCAGCAATAGGGTAACTATTAGATAATGTTCAGTTTGTGTTCAGCAATCTCTACTACTTTCTTATGCTAGAAGGAATCAAGGCTAGTTCTTCAGTTCCTGAAATAGAAACATGTCATCTTAAAAAAAATAAAAACTATCTTTGCAGTAAGCGACCTTTCCCCAAAGATCACTTTACAGTGAGAAATATTCTGAATTTCTTTTGTATTTTGGTAATCAGAGATCAAAATGTTCACCTTAATTTTTCAGATCATGCCAACATTAAGAAACGACAGACAACACTGATTCAAAGACCTTGCAGTGGTCGTCAGTCCTGCTCACAGTACACTCAGGAGAATCTACTCCAAGAAACCTCTTAAGAGCGGTGAGAGAGAAGTGAGCCACAGTGAAGGTAAAATAGCACACCTCTCAGACACCTGTAGTGGATGCACACGTCCCACTTCTGTTTCTCATCTGCCTGCTTACATAAGGTTTCTATTCCTACCCACTCTGTGTTTCTTATGAAGAAGGTTTTTGTCCTTTGCTAGTGGTGTCTTTTGTACAAACTGTCAACAGTATGTTTCAATTCCATGACAAAAAAGGTGTCCCTGTGTGCAGTTCTTCCTCTGTTGACTTTTATTGTGTGTGTTTGTTATTGCGTTGTTTTGCTCTGAGATCCAGCGAGGTAAAGCTTTTGAAGACTGGTTCAAACAGGTTTCTAATAGGCATGGCTCTGTTCATCAGATGAAACAATGAAAAATTGTGCTGTTTAATTACAGTTCACCTATATTAAATAAATGCTGAGCTATTTCTCTAAGGAGCAAGTTTTACAGATCTCCACAAAAATAATAGAATTGAAACAGGAAGTTCTCTCCTGCTCTACAACTGGAGGTTTTTACTTGCTTTAAACAAATATATTCTGGATGTCAGTTTTAAATTCTGTGCTTTTCCAAGAATCTGATTGCTACTGTTACTTATTCCTTTATTGCTGGGATAGATTTTTGTGTCTGTTTGCTGGTAGCTTGTTTTTTTCTTTAACTCCGCAGCTATCGGAATAAACCTTGTGAAACCTTTTGTGTCAAAAAGTCACCAAGGAGAATAACAGTCACAAGTATTAAAATTGTTTTCCATGTCTTCTTCTCTAGTCCACAATTATTAAATTGCTATTAAATGCCACCTATAAATACGCCAGTTTTCTAAATATCAAGTGACAGGTGTTTATAAATTGTTATTAAATTGGCTTTTAGAGCTTGCTTTTGAAGTCAATGTTACAGCAGTTGTCTGCTATGTTTATAGAGTGTGTAGTTAAAAATAAGATGCATGTATTCATCAAGATTAAAAACATTCAGGTGCTTTCTTACCTACAGATTTATTACTATTTCAGAACCATTTTGCAATCTGTATGGTATTTCTTTTAAGGAATTCTTACAAGATTTAGTGTGAAAATTTGAAATTGATCATTTGAGTTCACAAATTTTGAAATATTATATCCTGAAAATAAGTAATTAATTTTACTGTACAGAAAGGACAAACAGTGATCTGTTGTCCAAGAAAATTATCTTTGCAACAGGCTATTTAAAAATACCATACAACATTAAACTCATTTTGTTGTATTTGTTTGTGGAATATTCTTTTTCCTACAGACCAGGAAATGACAGCTCAAGGATCACACTGGAGTTTAATTTCCTATAAAGGAGCTCTACAGTTTTTAAGCCCAGTAAATAATGCATTTCTGCTTTAAAATCTTGTCTCTGAGTAGATTTTCAAGAAGCTAACAAGTACATGGATTAATGAATGTAATTCTACATCAAACCTTGTGAAACTGTGTATTCAGAGACAACAGATATATACATAAAGCAGTGGGGCTCATCACAGTTTTGTTCATTATATATCTGTGCACAGTCTGTGTACTTCTTCATCTAACACCGGCATGAATACTATAGACGACACTGACATCACAAAAGAAATGTGACATGTTTGCACCTGGGGAGGGATAACTGCACAAATCAGTACAGGTTAGGGGCTGACTTGCTAGAAAGGAGCTCTGGGGAGAAGGACCTGAGTGTGCCGGCAGACAACAGCTTGGCCATGAGCCAGCAGTGTGCCCTTGCAGCCAATAAGTTATTCTGGTATCCTGGGGTGTATAAAAAAAAGCGTGGCCAGCAGTTCAAGGGAGGTGATCCTCCCCCTCTACTCTGCCCTGATGAGGCCACATCTGGAGTGCTGTGTCCAGTTCTGGGCTCTCCAGTTCAAGAAAGACAGGGAATTTCTAGAAAGAGCCCAGTGAAGGGCCACAAAAATGAGAAAGGGCCTGGAGCACCTCCTGTATGAGGAAAGGCTGAGACCTGGGGCTGTTCAGCCTGGAGAAGACTGAGAGGGGATCTCATAACTGTTTATAAATATCTAAAGTGTGGGAGTTAAGTTGATGGAAGTGCACTCTTTTGATGGTGAGCAATAGTAGAATAAGGGACAACAAGCAGAAATTAGAACACAGGAAATTCCGTACTAACACAAACTGTGAGGATGACAGAGCAGTGGAACAGGCTGCTTGGAGAGATTGTGAAGTCTCCATCTCAACAAGGCAACAAGGCTGGTGAAGGGCTTGGAGAATATGCCCTACGAGGAGAGACTAAAGGAACTGAGGCTGTTTAATTTGGGGAAGAGGAGGCTGAGGGGAGACCTCATTGCTCTCTTCAAATACCTGAAAGGTGGTTGCAGTGAGAGCGGGGTTGGTCTCTTCTCGCTGGTGACAGGTGACAGGACAAGGGGAAATGGCCTCAAGCTGCGCCAGGGGAGGTTTAGGTTGGATATCAGGAAAAACTTCTTTCCAGAAAGGGTTGTTAAGCACTGGAATAGGCTCCACAGGGGGGTGGTTGAGTCACCATCCGTGAATGTGCTTAAAAACCTTTTGGATGTGGTGCTCAGGGACATGATTTAGTGGTGGGTTGTTAGAGTTAGGGTAGTATGGTTGGGTTGTGGTTGGACTTGATGGTCTTGAAGGTCTTTTCCAACCTGAGCAATTCTATGATTCTATGATTCTCTGGAGATATTCAAAACCCTCCTGGATGCCTACCTGTGTGACCTATTGTAGGGAATGGGGTAGGGGAGCTGGACTCAGTGATCTCTAGATGTCCCTTCCAACCCCAACAATTCTGCAGTTCTGTGTGATTCTGTGTGTTTATGCATATTTGATGTGCATACATTATTGGTAGTCAGATAATTTCTGTATCTGCTTATTTCTTTTTCTTCTACAGATGAAATCTTCTTATTTGTTGTAAAAGACTCCTACTAAAAATATGTGAAAAATAGACACTTGGGTGTGTTATTCTGAAAAGACAGAACTTTAAAAAAAAAAATTATGTAACTGCGGTATACTTGTAGTTGACTGCGCCTTAAATCTTGTTTTTTCAAAGGTCAAAATTTTTTTTTCTGTTATAAAAACTTCATTAAAATACTAAGAAGCAACATAATAGAGTTGCTGAAATAAAGCAAACCTCCACACTGCTGTTAAAGAAAATGAATGCAAATACCATGTTAGCAGAACATGCCAGAATCTCCAGTCAGAACATCATTCTTAAGAGAACAATCTATCTTCTTGTAACCTTATACCATGAAGCCATCAGTTGAGTTTCTGTATGTTCAAATCTTCACCTTCTAGAGAATCTGAGCCTTCATATAATACTTTTGCACTTTCATATTTTCAAATATAATGCAATACATTCATTTTTTTCAACAGATTCACTGCTCATATTTCTGTGAAATGATCCTGATTTTCTTTTAAGTATGGATAGGAAAAAGAAACAGATGGTACTATTATTACTGTTAAAAAATAGAGGATTCTCTGGAACTGCATAACTTACCAGAATACTGAATGACATATTTTGTTTAACTTTGGCTCTTTTGACACAGAAAAACATTAAGCAGTACAAAATATGTTGTCAACTGCTATGTCTTCTGAAACACCATCAGAGAACACAAGAAACCTTTGGACAAATGAGCATAAAGCCTTTTCTACCTGTTTGACTATTTCTTCTGACAATAAAGTTAACGTAGCTATGACACAAGAGCAGTTGAAATGAAAGCAATGTATAAAATATGTAGAAGTATCTTTTTTACTAACCATATCTTGCAGACAAGATAGAGTGTAATATAAACACAGAAGTGAGTCAGATCTGTTTGTGAAGGAAATTTACTCTCAGAGGCAAGGCATCAGTACGGGAATCCTTTAGAAGAAACTATGAATGTAATACATCTAAGAACAATTCAGGCAAAGGACTTCTCACAAACTTCTGCCAGTTTGCTTTTTAGCATCTTCCTTCTATATAAAATGAAAACTTACATGTCTTAAGTGTGAAAATTGCAGACAGTATTTGCTTTCCTTTTTCTGTTGTTTAATATCTTGATTGGAGACTTCTACTTCTATTGGATACAGTATGGATCTGGAGATGTATTAAGGCTGGGATTACCTGACAGGGCCCTGGGGAGATTCAGTCAAAGTCTCAGTCACTGCTGTGAACTGCCAGCACCAACCATACACAATGTGGGGAATGGAAAGGACAGAGGCACTGTGGAAAACCTGGATGCATTTGCTAGGGTCGGAGTGCTGCAGGTGATGATCGCCCATTGTGATGTCCGTGACAATGACATCCCTACATGAGGGAAAGTGACATACGCAGTAGTGGATTGTGACCACATGGCCCTCGCTGCTTGCCGCCAGGCACAGAGTCTCACTCTGCTGTCTTGTGCCTGCATTCCAGCTGAGCGTGTCTGTGAGGTCTGGAGCAAGCAGCAGGGATAGCCTTGGTGCTGGTCTCGTGCTCTGGGAGCTGCAGACAGCCACTCTCAGTGCTCGTCCCCTGAGCCACTGGAGTTTCTCCCCCGCCCTGCCTGGCTCAGGCAGCTGGAGCACCCAGGAGGCCGTGGCAGCAAAGGGAACCGGTAAGGGCACACCTCACCCTGGGCAGCTGGGAGGGTTTCCTTCCTGAGGGACCTGGGCACTTGTTCCTTCCCTGCCAGAGAATCATATAATCATAGAATCACCAAGATTGGAAAAGACCTTCAAGATTATCCAGTCCAACTGTCCACCTACCACCAGTATTTTCACAATAAACCATGTCCCTTACTAGAACATCTGAACATTTCTTGAACATTTTTGGGGATTGTGACTCCACTATCTCCCTGGGGAGCCTGTTCCAGCACCTGACCACTTTTTCAAAGAAATTTTTTCCTTATATCCAACATGAACCTCCCCAGCTCAACTTGAGGCCATTACCTCTAGTCCTACCACTAGTAACATGGGAGAAGACGCCAACACCCACATCACTAAAATCTCCAGGTATTCAGGTAATTGTAGAAACCTCTAAGTTCTCCCCTGGGCTTCCTCTTCTCCAGGCTACACAATCCCAGTTCCCTTAGCCACTCCCCGTAAGAACTGTGCTGCAGACTCCTCACGAGCTTTATTGCCCTTCTCTGGACACGCTCCAGGACCTCAATGTCTTTCTTGTAGTGAGGGGCCCAAAAGTGAACACAGTACTTGAGGTGTATCCTCACTACCACTGAGTAAAGGGGTGGTCAATCACCTCTCTGGTCCTGATGGCTGCACTATTTCTTAAACAAGCCAGGATTCCATTGGACTTCTAGGATACATGGGCACACTGCTGGCTCATGGTCAGCCAAGCATCAACCAACACTGCCAAGTCCATTAGTTTAAAAACACTTCCACTTGTCCTATCACTATCAGACTGTGTAAAAAATCAGACCCCTCCTGCTTATAAGCTTCCTTCAAGTACTAGATGGCTGCAATGAAGGAGATCTAGAGTCTTCTCCTAGCTAACCAAATCCAGCTCCCTCAGCCATTCTTTATAAGGTGTTCTCCAGCCCTCTGATCATCGTCATGGCCCTATTCTGGAGGCGTTCCAAAAGCTCTGCTTCTTTCTCATGCTGGGGTTCCCATGCCTGCATGCAGCATTCTAGATAGGCCCTTACAAGGGCAGAGTAGAGAGTAACAATCACCTCCCTAGCCCTGCTGGCCACCCCTCTTGTGATGCAGCCCAGGATACATATACCCTTCCAGGCTACAACAGTACACTGCTGGTTCATGTCTAGCTTTTCATCCTCCAAGACCCTCAGGTCCTTCTTCACAGGGCTGCTCTTAAGGAGTTCTCTCATTCTGTACATGTATCTGGGATTGCCCCAACACAAGCTCAACACCTTGCACCTGTCCTTGTTGAACCTCCTTAGGTTCATTTGGGACCACTTTTCAAGCCTGTCCAGGGCCCTTTGGAGGGCATCCCTTCCTACTATTGTGTCAACTGCACCAGTCAGCTTGCTGTCATCAGCAAACTTGCTGAAGGCACACTCAGTCCCACTATCTAGGCTGTTGATAAAGATATTGAAGAAGACCAGTCCCAAGATAGACCCCTGAGGGACACAACTTGGCACCAGCCTCCACCTGGACATAGAACCATTGACCACAACCCTCTGGCAGTGGCCATCCAACCAGTTCCCTATCTACTGAATAGTCCACTGTTCAAATCTATGTCTGTTTTAGTGATACAGATGTGGTGTGGCATCATTTCAAAGGCCTTGCAGAAGTCCAGGTAGACAACATCAGCTGCCCCTTTTTTGTCCAGTGATGCCATTACTCCATCACAGAATGCCATCAGATTAATTAGGCACGATCTGCCCGTTGTGAAGATGCTCTGGCTATCTCAGATCACCTTATCTCACATGTGTCTTAGCAGCTTCCAGAAGAATCTGATCCATGGTCTTCCCAGGCACAAGTGTAGACTCACAAACCTGTAGTTCCCTGGGTCCTCCTTTCTCCCTTTCTTAAAAATAGGAGCGATGTTCCCCTTTTTCCTGTCACTAGGGACTTTGACAGTCACAACTTTTCAAATATGATGGAGACTGGCTTGGTAACTACAATAGCCAGTTTCTTCAGGACCCTGGGACACAAGTCATCAGGACCCATAGACTTATACACATTCATTCTCATGTGACATTCTCAGACTTGCTCTTCTCTTACAGTGGGAGGGATTTTGTTCCCCCAGCCCCCACACTTAGAGTTTCAGGGATGCGAGGTTCAGGGATGTGAGAGACATAGGAATCCTGGCTTCCAATGAAGACTGAGGCAAAGAACTCGTGAGTACTTCAGCGTTCTCCATGTCTGTTGTAGCCAGTTTTACCTTCTAATTTATCAGAGGGGGTACACTCTCTTTGGCCTGTCCCTTCTGACCAATGTACTTGTAGAAACCTTTTGTGTTATTCTTCACATTCCTCATCAAGTACAGTGCCATCTGTGCCTCAGCTTTCATGATCCCATCTCTGCATGTCTAGACAGCATTTCTGTGTTCTTTCCATGCTACATGTCCCTGCTTCCACTGCCTGTGCAGTTCTTTCTTATCCCACAGTTTGACCAGCAAGTTCCCACTCAGCCATGCCAGTGTCTTGCCTCCCCTGCTTGATATCGTACACTAGGGAATGGAGAGCTCTTTTGCATCCTTAAATAGCTGCCGACACTGCTTTATTCCTTTGTAACTAAGGTCAGCTTCCCACGGAATCTCATCCATTCACTCCTTAATCAGATAGAAATTCACTCTTCTGACGTTCAGAGTCCTGATTTGGCTCTTTGATTAGCCCATATTTCTCAAGATCACAAACTCAACCAGGGAATGATCACTACTGCCCAGACTGCCTACAATCTTAATCTTCGTAATGATATCATCTGCACTGGTGAGCACCAGGTCCAGTAATGCTTCACCTCTGGTCTGTTTGTCTAATACCTGGGGCAGGAAGTTATCATCAGGTCATTCCAGGAGTCTCCTGGATTGCTTACAGCCCTCTGTGTTGTTTTCTGAGAAGACATCCAGGTGGTTGAAATCCCTCATCAGAATGAGAGCCTGTAGGTGTGGTGCTTCTTGTAGCTGAAGCAAGGTCTCATCAACTGGCTCCCCTTGATCTGGTGATCTGTAGTGGACCCCAATCAAAGATGTTCTTTAATGGACAAGTCCTTAATTTTAACCCACAAGCTTTCAGCCTGTTTGTGGATGTTTTTGAGAGGAAGCTTTTCACCTTTTCAGTCCGCTGCTTATCCATTTCTTAACATAGAGGGCCATTCCTCTGCCCCTCCTTCCCTGCCTGTCTCGTCTAAAATCTCGTAGCCCTTAATCATAATGTTCCAGTTGTGCTATTCAGCCCACAGTGGTTCTGTGATAGGATCATGCTAGTTTGGACAACCCAAGAATACTCAACATTTTCAAAAACTCTTTTAACTTATCTGGAGTAAACAGTGTACTTGTTATTACTTTCCATAGTAAGCTTCCTGAAATGCAAAAATAAAGGCAATGGTGAGTACAAATAACAGATTAAGTTCACAATCAGTATAAAATGAGCCCATGCTGTATACAGACTGACAAAACCATAAACCAAAGTAGGTCAGCCTCCAGCCATGATAGACTGTAAGAAAGAATTAAGAAAAACAATATTGAAAGCCAATGAAACATCACTGTGGATGAGTAAATCAACATCGTGACCAGCAGCTATTAAACTAGTAAAATACTTGTAACACATATTGTTTTCACACACACTGGTTAAATCTGTTGCTATCTCAGCCCTTCATGCCCCACACTGAATGCCAAAATGTGGATTAACCTTGCAGGCAGCTAAGCATCGCACAAACTTTTGCTCATTCCCCCACAGTGGGATCAGAGAGAGAACTGAAAATGGAGAAACTCATGGTTTGGGACAATGGCTGTTTAATAGAACAGAAAAGGAAGGGAAAATAATAATTATATAACATATAACATTTGTAACATATATGACATGTATAACATATATATAATATATGTTATATATATATATATAACATAAATAATATATATATATAACATAAATAACACATAACATATACAACATATGTATACATACATAAATACATATTTTATATATATATATATATATATATATATATATATACACATACCAAGCAGGCAATGCACAATAAAATTGCTCATCAACTACTGACCAGTGTACAGTCAGTCCCCAAGTAGTAGTCACTCCCTGGCCAACTCATCCAGCGTTGTGTCTCAGCATGACACCGTATGGTATGGGATGTCCCTTTGGCCAATTTTGGTCAGTGATCCTGGTCTTGTCCCCTCCTAGCTTCTTGTCGACCCTCAGTTCCTCACTGAAAAAGGCAGCAAAAAAAGCAGAGAAGTCCTTGACTCTGCAACATTACTCAGCAAGAACTGGAACATGCGTGTGTTATCAATATTATTGTCATCCTAAATTCAAAACACAGCATTATATCAGCTACTAGGAAGAAAGTTAACTCTATTCCAGCTGACACCAGGACATTAATTTAAGTATTTTAACCATGGATTTCAGCCAAGGGATGTTATATAGGTATGTTAGTTTTCAGATATTTAGTTTTAAGTCTTACTGAAAACAAAATAGATCAATCATTAAAAATGGAACAGAGATCAAACAAAAAGCACGTGTATCTTGAAAGATAAGCACAGCCTTTCCTCTTAGTTTATTTTTTTTCCTAATATCCAAAATGTAATTTGTTGATATTTTTCATTTGTACTTGCTACTACTTGAAAGTCTTGCTCTTTAACTTTTGGTACAGGCCTTGAGGTAATTACAGTTTAAGAAGCATTTCAACTAATGGTTAATACCATTAAGGAAATATCATTACCTTTCCCATTCATTATATTTTCATACTCAGTTATTGTTCTGTGCCTGCTCAGAAAAAAAAACACCAAAAACAACCAGAAGAAGGTATTCAGTGTATTCCTACTAAAAAGCTGAAACCCTGATATTCTGCATAAGATTAAAATCATTTAGATATTCTAATATTTGGTGAGATTTGAGGAATGTTAAAGGGCAGTCTTAAATAAATGTACAAAGCAATAATTAAAATGTCTATCTGCTAAAAAAATGAAGTTTAATCAGCTTCACAATTCTTAATGACACTTGTTAAAATGACAGGTTTTTTTAGAATTAGAATTTCTCTTTTCCACTAAACTTGAAAGATGAACACAGAGTCTTTGAAGGTTCAGTCTGAAGTATCTCCCACACCGAGCTACAGATGTAGGAAGCTTTTTAAACATAGCACTGTATAAGGCCATTAATCAATAGCTTTGGTTCCTGGATAAATACACAGAACACAGACTACCAAAAGTCCCAGTATTCCCTCTTCCCTATACCAAAATAATTTTTAAAATACTACAGATATGAGACTTAGGTCCTAGCCTACATCAAAAGAGAGGCAGCCAGCAGAGTGAGGGAGGTAACCGTCCCCCTCTACTTGCCCTGGTAAGGCCTCATTTGGGTTACTGTGGCCAGGTCTAGGGCCCCAAGCACAAGAAATGTGAAGCTTTCAGAGCTCCTCCTCCTTGTAACTTAATGGAAATACAAATAAAACAAATGCAAATTTCTTTCTGAAATTGCAATTCTATCCCCAAAAATACATAATGCCATTTTGCATTTTCCATTGCCGTGGTGGAATCAGGAATTGACTACAGAGAATCATCAGGTTTCAAACAATCTCCATTTTTCTCCATCTTGGCTGTTCACCTCTCCGAGAATCAGAAACTTAAATTATTCATCACTATAGTGTTCCAAAGACAAATTAATACATCAGGAGTGCAGTACATTGTGCTATAACACAGGAAATGTGAAGAATGAGATATGTATTTTTTAGGACAGATCTCCTGTGAAAACTTTCACAACAAAATATTCTTAAAGAGTTAACAGCATGTTTGGGTGTTTTAAGGGCTAATCACACACAACTGAGTAAGCAAGTGAAATATTGCAAGTATAAATACAAGGCTAAAAGCAGTTCAGCAGTGACAATGCCAATCATTTCGCCCTTGGCAGGCAGACAGACAGACTTTGCCATTTTGGACTCCAGGATGTCCAGACAGAATTCCCCATAAGCACCAAATTCCTTTTCAGAAACCAGCTATACATAGATAGAAGACTAAATTTGAATATGAAGTTTTGTCACAGTCAATGCAATATTAAATAATAACTAACTAACTCAAACTACATTATTAAAGGCTCCATTTAAGATTTGACCAGGAATTACTGCATTTCATGTTTCCTGCAGTGGATGGCATTTCAGCAGCTAAGCTTCAGAAGACAGCCATTAACAGAAGTTGTGAAGTGTAAAGAATGTCCACTGGCTACTAGATTCTTATACGTGTCAAACAGAGGCCCAAGAAATGCGTTACAATCATTATAGAATTTTCCCCAACTCTGTAAACCTTTCAGGACAAACATATGATTTTGACTATTTTTGTTTGTTTGTTTGTTGTTTTTTTGTTTGTTTTTTTAAACAAGTCCTAAGCACTAACGTATCTTGGCAAAAAAAATAAAAATAAATAAAAGAACAATAAAAATGAAAATTTGTCATAGAGTTAGTGATAAATTTTTCTCACACAGTCAGCAAAATGGAAAGTAATAATATGTGAGCTGTATTTGAACCTGGTATTTGTCAGATAAAATATCACAACAGATGTTTGGTTTTGCACAAGGTACTTTGTCCACATTTTTCTCACATTTGACCTTCTTCCTTGTTCACAAACCCTTCTCTGATCATGCAGGTTACAGACAGTAAAAAAGACTTTAGGTATTTCACAAACCTCTGAAAATACAGTGCAAAACCTACATAGGAGATCCACTGGGAGAAAAGCTAAATATCACAGTCCAAAGGCTTTGTTTTTCCCTATAGAAGAAAATAATATTGGATGTAGAGATATCTAACATATGGTAACAGCGTAAACATTTAGAGCATTCTACCTTCAAATGTAATATCTGAGCTGTTCATATGTGGACTCATTCAAAGCTGGGTTGCATTTATTGTGAAAAGCAGAAAATTTTATAATTGTAAAAAAAGTTTAAAATAATCAACAAATAATATAGCTAAGAATATAAATATTTGAGTACCATTAAAATGTGTATTTAGCTTTGAAGTAAGAATCAGTCCATCTTAAAATATAGTTAATTATATTAAATATTGTCACCCAGGAAAACATTGCAGAAGCACAGTGCTTGACAAACCATATCTAACAAAAATAAAAAATTGAAATAGGGAGTTTCCTGATAAAAATGTCATATGAAAATTATAAGTACAATAAAGGAATGGGCAGCACTTTGGTAGGGTGGGATAGTTTGAATAAAGTAACTCACCACCACTCACTCACAAATTCAGTAAAAAGATGAAGTCACTATCTCCAGTTGTGAGCTGAACAGATAAAAAGAACTTATGAGCTGTTCAGTTCATTCCCCATACATAGCACTGTGTCACTGCATTCCACAGAGAAAATTAAGTGGTACTGCCCTGGAATTCACAACTTCATCACAAGGAAGTTCTTACTTCAAACAGAAGCTAACCTTCCATAGTCTTAAACACTGCTGGTCACTTTTTAAGTAATCTCTTAAGAGATGAGTAGCAGGTGATTCCAAAGTGTCTGAAGTGAGGCAGAAGGCCAGCTTGGCTGAGCAAGGATGTTCCAGATCTCAGGTGGAAAAAGAGAGCGTATAGCCACTTGAAGCAAGGTCAAGCAACATGGGAGGACCAGAAAAAAGCTGTTTGTCATTGCATAGTGATAATTCTCGCAGCCAAAGCTGCAAATGGAAGCTGATTAGTTCTGGAGGGACAAATAAAAGGGCTTTTTAAGTATGTTAACATATAAAGAAGGATCAGAGGTAAAATTAATCTGTTTCTTGACAAGAATGATCACCTCATAAATAGGGAAGCAGAAAAAGCTTTTTTCACCTCTATCTTTAACACTGATAATGGGCCATGGGACTACCAGAACTCTAAGTTGGAGGACCACAGCTGTGGTACCAGCAAACTCCCAGCTAGCCCCAAATTTGTGCAGGATTTGCTGCTCTGGCTGGATACACATAAGTCTGTGAGGCCTAGTGGGATTCTTTCCATGGTGCTCAAAGATTGGGCTGATGTCATCTCTCAATCACTTTTCAGTGGTCTTGGGAATCTGGAGATGTGTCTGTCAAATGGAAACTGGAAAATATCCCAGTTTTCAAACAAAATAAGAAAGAAACCCTGGTAACTACAGAACTGCCAGTCTCACTTCAGTGCCTGGCAAATTCATGGCGAAGATCTGCTGTTGAAAAATAAATAAAAGACAAAACAGTCATAGGTCATAGCCAGCACAGATTGATGAAGGGAAAGTCCTATTTAAGTAATGTGGTTTAGTTACCCACCTACTTGACAAAGAAAAAAAAAAAAGAAAAAAAAAGATGTTATCTTTTTGAAATTCAGCAAAACTTTTTATACTCTTTCTCACAGTATCCTTCTGCATTAAATGCCCAGCAAACAGATAGACAAAAACATAATACAATGGGTGAACAACTGGCTCATAGGTCAGGCTCAAAGATTAACAGTGAATGGGATTACATCAGGCTGGGGACCATTCACTAATAGGGCTTCATTTTAGATTCAGTTCTCTTCTATCTTTTTTATAAATTATACTAAAAAAAATTGGAAATGATACTAAAGGAAGAGGAGCTGTTAACTCCCTTGAGGGTGGAGAGGCTTTGCAGAAAGATCTTTACAAATTAGATGACTGGGAAATCATCAACCACATGAAGTTTAGCAAGAGCAGGGAATTGTTCCAATCTGTGCTGCACTGTCCTTGCTTCTAGTACTGCATGCAGTTTTGAGCATCACAACATAAGAAGGATAAAAACTATCAGAGAGCATCCAAAGGAGGGCTCTGAGGATGGTGAAGGGTCTATAGAGGGAGATGTATATGGGGTGCCTGAGGTCCTTTGGTTTATTCAGGCCAGAGAAGAGCAGACTGAGGGGTGGACTCATGGAGCCTACGGCTCATGAGGGGAACAAAGGGATAGGAGCTGATCTGTTCTGTCAATGTCAATGTCAATGGAATTGTGCCAGGGGAGGGTCTGGATACTGGGAAAAGTTTCTCCACAGAGAAGGCAATCAGGTTCTGGAACTGTCTCCCCAGGGCAGTGGCCACAGCAACAAGCCTGCTGGAATTCAGTAAATATTTGGGCAATGCTCTCAGACATATGGTTTAATTTTTACGTAGTTCTTACAATAGGACCTGGATAGGCTAGATCGATGGGCTGGGACAGTCTTGTGGTTCAGCAAGGCTAAGTGCTAGGTCCTGTGTTTAGGTCACAACAATTCCATGCTTTACTGCAGTCTGGGAGGAGAGTAGCAGGAAAGATGCCTGTCAGAAAAGGACCTGGAAGTACTGATTGATATTCAGCTGAATATGAGCCAGCAGTGTGCTCGAGTGGACAAGAAGGCCAACAGCACCCGGCTTGCATAAGAAATTGTGTGGCTAGAAGGACCAGGGAGAGACTGTTCCATTGTATTTGGCAACGGTGAGTCCACACCTCAAATAACATGTTCAGTTTTGAGCCTCTCACTACAAGAAAGACATTAAGATGCTGGAGCCTGTTCAAAGAAGGACAGTGAAGCTGGTGAAGGGTGGAGAGAATAAGTCTGATGAGGAGTGGCTGAGTGAACTGGGGTTATTTATCTTGGAGAAGAGGATGCTCAGGGGAAACCTCACTGCTCTCTACTGCTATGTCATAAGGGGTTGTAGTGAGGTGGGATTAGTCTCTTCTCCAAAGTAACAAGTGATAGGACAAGAGGAAGTGGTCTCAAGTTGCACCAGGAGACGTGTAGGTTGGATAGTAGGAAAAAGCTCTTCACTGAAAGGGTTTTGAAGCACTGAAACAAGCAGCACAGATAATTAGTTGATTCACCATAACTGGAGGTGATTGAAAGACGTGTAGATGTGGTGATTAGATATATGTTTTTGTGGCAGTACTAAGTTAACAGTTGGACTTGATCTTGAAGATCTTTTCCAACTTAGAGGATTCTGCAATTTTGTATGAAGTCATGAGGTGGATGTGATGATCTTGTGGGTCCCTTCAAACTCAGGATATCCTGAAATTCTATACTATGACTGAAAATGACAGGACTCTGAGTCAAACAAATGTCCATCTGTGAGGTATTAGAGTTATTAGGGCAGAATGTGAGGTGAATGTGTCAGCCAGCTTAGGAGTTAATGTAATGTGAAGAGTTAAACTCCCTCCTCAAGCACCTTTAAGCAACTTTGTATGTTTAAATAAAATATAGAGGATAGAAATCCTCATATAAAAAAAAAAATCTATTCCTTTCAAGACTTCTCAAAGAACACTAACAGGATTTCCAGATCTTTTTTTCCAAAAAAAAAAGAAAAAAGTCCAGACAAGCATTTTGGTATTTTAAAATGCACTGATCCAGAGCTCTCACCATAATGAGATAGTGAAAGATGCAGCACATCTGAGAAAGGAACCACGATGTGACAACAAAATACTTGAGGAGTTATTGTATGGTACATTGGACTCAGAAGTCAGTAAATCCTGGATAAGCAGTAGAACCCCTGTATACTGTCTCAGGCAGTAGTAACCACCAAAACAGCTAATGTTCTTACAGTGCCAGAAGAACAGAATATGAATGGACTAAAAAACAACAAATATTGTACAAGTTATTAAACAGAATAATTAAATGAAAATGAGTTGTGTGGTAATGCACTGTTTGGTCCTTTCAAGCTTCTGATGCCCCACCACTGCAGATTGGCTGTTTTCTGCCAAACTCCAATCTGCCAAACTAACTGACCTAAAAGTGTCTAACTTACAGGTAATATTAAACGAGTCCTGTTCAAGAATTCTCCGATCATTAAGAACAGAGCACACATACTGAAATAAAATGTTGTGTTAGGCAAACTACTCAAAAAAAGAAACTTTACTTTTTCTCATGTTTAATAGCAAATAATTCTAGCAGTTAGTGACTAGAAAATAATTGCTCTAAGTGCACTGGTTATACATATGGATATAGCTGTATATGTAGATCATTAACTACCTTAGCAAAAAGAATTGTATGCTCTGACGGATATTTTCTGCCTTCTTCACTCTTTATGCAATGATAAAAGTACTGTGTAGCACATACACAGCAGATACTCTAGCAGATAAAAATAAAACTCCATTAAGATCACCAGGTAACAGGTAACAGGTTATAACTAAAATGAGGATTTCTGCAAAGACCAAATTACACTTATCATTTCAGCCAATTTGTCAGCTAAAAATACCGGAGCTGGTATAATTTCTCAGGATTTACTCCAAAAGACTTCAAGAGTTAAATGCATTTAGCACTTTAAGACATTGTGCCTGGTTTTAGAAGCAAGGTTTTAGAAGAGAAGATAAGCAGACATTTCCCATGAAAAAGAAAAATATGACAACAGATAAATATTGCAGATTTCAGAAAACCAGACCCTACACTTCATCTAACAGATATCTCTGACACTGAAGTTACACATGGAAAAGCTGGATGCCATTTCTAATATATATATATATTTAATTTCCAAACAAAAATAAGATAACTTAATAACAAAGAACAATTCAGTGGGCCAAGTAGTGAGATCTGAGCTTGAGTCTGTGGAACACTGTCTGAATTCAATGAGATAAAATATTTACTGAAAACATTTGTGATTAATCTTCACAATGTATATGATGCATTCAGTCCACATCCATGACTGATAGCAATTGGCAGTCCTATGCTACGCTAATATAAGCATATCAACAGTATCTATGACCAGATTTTTTCCTCTTGGAGTAATATCATATTTTGGAAAGAGAAGTCTCTTTGACAGTAGTGAGTTGAGGTGAGTGCTACTATGGTGCAGTGGATGATACTGCTACTGACTTCACTCTTCTTAATTCTAACACGCTTACTGAATCAATCCATAAAAAAAATAATCTGAAAAATTACATTTTTCATTGTTTTCTGTATTATTAGGTCTGAAGCAAATGAAAAACAGAATTCAGGATGAAGCTCAATTACAGCAGCACTTTTGCTTGCAAATTAATAATATTATCTGTTGACAGGAATGTCTAAATATCAGTTTTTCTGTTTGGCTAATGATTCTGTTCTTGAACAGTCAATATACTCAGGACTTTTACTACAGCAGGAAAAATAATTAATGCACTATTTGTTGACTAATAAAGGCAAAGGTTAACTGCAACCTAAATTTGGAGAATTAATTAAATAATTTCTGATATCATGTCTTCAGCCTCAAAGATTATTATCCCATTTGCAGACTTGTATCAAATACTCAGGACACTTTGAGTATCAACAATTGAAATATAATCTTCCAAATACTGAAACAAAAAATTCTTCAGCACATAGCTTTATTTCTGCAATTTCAAACAGCAAGGTCCTTCTTGTGAAAATTTCTAAAATTTCTAACATTAATTTCTATTGAGTCTTTGGGGTGCTCAAAAAGTCAATCACCTTATGAGTGATGATATCATGATATCGTACCCCAATGAAGTAACATATAATGTACAATTAAACTTAGGAAAATTGAGTAGACTGAAAATTATGGTTCAACCTTGAGTTTAACCAAGGTTAACACATGATCCAAGGGGTGGCAACAATGGCTGCAATACCTGCATGAAATATCCTGGGGTTATTAAACACAAGTGTACTCTTTGCTCAGAAATGGTGGCCTCAGTTGGAAGCTCATCAGCACATTTTAAATTAAAGCCTATTTGTGTAAGTTTCCTTGCAGGATTGATCTGTGTAGCATACACATCATAAAACTCAAAACCACAGGTCAGCCTGCACTCCATCTGGTGCACTCACAGCTATTCCAGAACTGCAGTAAACTTTGGGCTGCCTCTTTAAACTTTCCCCTATTCTTGATCTTTACCCTCATCCCTCTTGAGGTAGCTGGATGTATATCAGAACTTTCTACCTGCAGAGCAGGGAAGAAGACTTACCTCAGGCATGTCTAACCAGCGGCCCATGGGCCAGATGTGGCCCAGCACAGTTTGCAACACAGCCCACCCCTTGCCCCACACCACTATGGGAGTGGCTCTGCCCCAGGTGCATTCCTATTACTCGGCAACAATCAGACCATCACTTTGTGATCAGAACTGTCTGGGCTGGAATCAGGGGACAGAGAGGGCTCAGCACAGTGCTGACTCTGCCTTTCGCGCCAGTTGCACGCATTCACTCGCATCATGCCCTGCATGTACTACGTGTGGCTAATATCTCAACCTGCTTCACAGCATCTCAGATGAAAACAGAATCCAGAAAAAGAAAAATCTTGGATGAAGGAAGAGTATTCAAAGAAAAAATGGACAGATGAGTACTTTTTTGTCAAGGCAAATAATACGGCACTATGCTTAGTTTGTAAGGAAATTGGGTCAATTTTCAAAGATTACAATTTGAAAATACAATATCTGCAGAAACATGCTGCCAAATTAGATGCATACCAAGGAATGCTTCATAAAGACAAAATAGTGGAACTGAAAAATGTCTGTCATCTCAACAAAATCTTTAAAAAAAAGTTAAAATGCAAACAGACTCTGTCATAAAAGCTAGTTGTCTGATTGCAAAAAAATCAAAACCATTTACCAATGGTGAGTTTATTAAACAAGTGTTTGGAAAGGATGGCAGATATAATGCATCCTGATAAATGGATTTTTCTAAAATCAGTTTTTCTCACTAAGCTGTAGCCAGGAGAATTGAGGACATAGGAAAATCTATTGAAATAAATTTGGAGAGTAGAGCTGCTAATTTCAAATGTTATACTTTGGCAATAGATGAAAGTACTGATGCTACAGATGTGGCTCAACTTGTGATTTTCATTAGAGGTATTGGTGATTAATATAATGACAATGACACTTCTTTGGTGTCACTAAAAGACACATTTAAATCTCTTGATATGTATGAAGCAGTAAAAATTACATTAAACCAGTTTTCTTTAACCCTTGTTAACATATCCAGTATAGCTACTGATGGTGCTCCAGCAATGGTTGGTAAAAAAGAGGATCTTACAAAATTAAGAGATGATGCAATTGCCACTGGCAACTCATGTTTGATGAAATATCACAGCATCGCACATCAAGAAAATTTATGTGTGAGAGCCTTAAAAATAGATAATGTCATGCAAATTGTCATCAAAGCTGTGAATTTCATAAAGTCCAATGGACTGAATCATCACCAGTTCCAGGAGTTCCTTAAAAATGTGGGCGCCGACTATGAGGACATCATTTACTTTCATGAAGGAAGGTAGCTAATTCAGGGTCGAGTGCTAAGATGGTTTTATAATTTGTGAAATGAAATCAAATCATTTATGGAATCAAAAGGGAAATTTGCACCAGAACTTGAAGATGAAAAATGGGTCACAGATTTAGAATTTCTGGTGGATCTGATTGCTCAGGAAAAGGAGTTGCTTTAGCATGTATATTGTATGAGACAAACCTGTGCAGTACAAGTATTACACTATAATTTATTAAAGACAGTTTGCGCTTAGTGACCTTTCAGAGGTAGCTCATTCATGAAATAATACTGTACATTTTTTATTCTCATTTTACGTCACATTCATTGAACAAGGACTTTCTCATTATTTAAAGAACAAAATGTGTCATGCTACTGTTAGTGTTAAGGCATGTGATAAGCTTTAGATGTTTGAATCAAGTATGCCAAATATATCTATCTGCTTTTCCCGCAGAGAGTAGCAGGCCAACATATTTCAGCACTTTAAAAAGAAAATCTTATTTGCTGTTCCTTAGTAACAATAAACCATAAACCACAATAATGCCTACGGCTTGAGCAAACCATAGATAATATAAGGACTTACATTTACAGAGACATATGCTGGTCACAATAGAGGAACTGAGTCACTCATCCAGCAACACCATTTTGCAGCAGGGTAAGGGCTACAGTCTCACCAAGTCCCAGACTTCTTATGCTTGTGCTTCAGCACAAACACCGACTCTTAAATCAATTGAGTCAGAGCTAGTCTAGGACTCACACAGCATGGATAATCAGAGGAGTGGGAGCACAGAGCAGAGTCAAGCGCTCTATACAATTCCAGCTGTAAATGTAACCAGGGTTTTTTCATATTACTTCGTTTACCATATTCCCAGCATGCCAGTTTTATTTTCTCTTTCTTTTCTCTCTCAGAAGTGCTTCCAAGTACAAGTTAAGCATATAAAAAATATTTAAAATAAAAATAGTATCTCTTTGTCAAACTGCTCATCTCTCTTACTTAGTCTTGATATAAGATGCACAATGATACAAGCCCTTTGCCAACTAAGAGCTAGGGAACTCCATTCCCAAACGATTCAGCCTCTCAGACTGCAGTACTACATTGCTCTTTTCAGTGAGAATGGGATCAGGATTCCATTATTTTGGCGCAGGCTGAATCTCAAAATTCGTGGTGGTACTTCACAGTTACTGGTTTGACAAATGATGCTGCGGAGAGAATGGACCCTATGGATAGGAGTTAATTGAGGCTTCCTAATAAGGTATTCATTGTAATTACAGTGTCATTCTTGATGGAGTGACTTCTGTTTCTCATGTTAGAAGCTATATGCTATAATTTTCTAGAGAAAGACAGTGAGTATATATACCAAACTGATGGCTTGGTTTATGCTTGACTGGCTACTGAGTGCTATTCCAAGCTCACAAAGCATTTTAAGATAAATAAAAATGTATCTTCAGATGGAAAAACCTCTGATTTCAGCAGTGTTAATGCAACCCACAAAAAGCACAGAGGCACAAATTTGACTTTTTGAGCTTGAAAGATTTTGTCCTGTAATTTGAACATGGTTAGTAGAGATACTCTGAATTCTTTATAAATGAAAAACATGGGCATGTACCATACTGGCAAAAAATCTGCCTTAGAAAAGCTACTCACTGACATGTATTGGTTTATCTATTATGATTCTTAATCTTCTTTGATGCACACCGTCAGCACAGTTCTGAAATTCTTATCTGACCAAATATTCCACAGACTTATAAAAGCCTAAGAAAACTAAAAAGTATTTTAAAACTGGGACCTGATTTTTCAGCTTGTAATGGCTCCATACGATGTTCTAATCTGCCTTTTCTATAATTCAAAATATAATAGTAATTATATTTGACATTCATTTGAAGATAATGCAAATACACTAAGTATTCTCCTTATACAGAGAAGACAGCTCTTAAATTATATAAAAAGGTGGATTTTCTGTTTAAATTAGCATGAAATTTATGCAAAGTCATAACCCATATTTCACATTTAAATAAGTTATCATCACAAGATTTGCAGTACAAGGACTACAAGGACTGTAAACAATGGTTCAACAATCCTAAAAAAATGCAATTTCTGACAAAGCTAGGAATACTCTTAAGCCATTTTTTCCAGTTGCAAGTTGAAAAGTTGTGTTTTCGCTCTTTCATTGTTCTTACTAGTCTAGTCATTCTACAGAAAAAAACTGGAAGTTCAGTTCTGTATATTCTGAAATATACAGAAATAATCTGAAATAATTATTTCACAGTCAACCCTCTTGAATTCTGTGGTTCACACTGAGCTCAACTGCACTGAGATTTCTTGTTCTGCCATGATAAAACACTCATTAAAATAATACAGCAGATGCCAAAATATTCTATTTTTTTCTTATCTTTTCCTTTTTTAAAAAAATACAAGTATGTGAAAAATCAGAATTGGTCAATAGGAGAGTCTGTTTTTTGTGTCCTCCTAAAACTGAAGAACTTTTTAATTTATTGTTCTTATGCATGAATACTAATGCACCTTTATATCTGTTAGTATCTTCATATTATACCAGAGAATAGTAAAGCCTTCTGTTGCTAAAATAATCATTAGTGTTTTATAACACCAACTGATACCACACTGTAGTACAACTCAGCTAGATAGCCTTGGATTATGTTTTAGTTTATAATTTACACTGATTAATATTTTCACTTGTATCTCTCAGTTTTGCGCATACAATAATAGTTGATTTTCATGAAGTGAAAGAGCCACACTGGAGAAAACAATATTTCAGACAGTCAATAAGAACTACTTCCACTCAGAAATTATGAAATGAACAATGAATAAAATTGTTCATTTTAATAATTGAAAGGTTTATTTAAATATTTCATCTTTACTGAATTATTTTTTAGAAGCCAAATTTGGCATTCCTGAGGCTGTTAAATTTGGTGTTTTTGTCTAAGAATACTACTATGCTTTCATCACTTGCAATATCTGTGTATCTGAATTCTGTTTCCTTGCCTTGGTCTTGGTTTGCTTTCATGAGCAGATGTTTGTTTTTTGGGGGAGGAAAAAAACATGGTACAGGTAATACAGTAATCCATGCAATTCTGCTATTTAGGATGCCCTTCATTATCACTAGAATTCAGACTGCAGCATAGTGAGAACTGATATAAGGTGCATGCTCCGTAAGCACATTCCCTTTTCACATACAGTGATCTGCATTAAGATCGAGGTTCAGGGGACAGTTTACATGGTAATTTTAACATGCAATTTATGATGAACTGAATTAACTCTCAAAGTGGAAAGCAAGTGAGCGCGTGAATCCTAATCTAAGTACTTGGACAGAGAAATGCAAATTTCTACCAAATGCTAAAGAAATTATCTGTTCTATTCTGTTGGTTAGTGCCGTTTTTTGTTACATAAAATAATTTATCAGGATATTCGTCAGCTAGAGGGCATATACATTCTGCAAGTGAAGTCAACACACATTTCAGTTAACAATTTCCCCTTCCTCTTGAATCTCTAGCAACATCAGTTCCAAAATTTTTTTGAATACTATTTCTCAAAAGGAATTTTAAATTGTAACAAATGTCTTCTGAAAGTTTTAAATGGTCCTACAAGATTGCAGTGTAAAAAAGAGCACTTCATTACCTTATTCTTGAGATTTATACTGCAAAATATGTAAGTTATTCATTCATAAATCCTCTAACAGTCAGTGAACTCGTGGGGTTAGGTACTTTTACAGCGGTATTTTGTGTGACAGTCAGCTCTCTACCTAACCGCTGTGAGAGCAGATGATTATGTTAGATTTGTTCCTGCTCATGACATTATTCTCAGCAGGCCTTTTCTGGCTGTCTCCCTTGGGTGATTCTAGGCCCTATTGTAAGAAATCTAACAATAATTTCTGTAAGCTTTATTCAATATTCCAATACTACTAAAATAGCTCTACATTACTGCTATTTTAGGTACTTATTCTGAAATCATATTATCACAGATTTTCCAGCATATCGCAATTTATATGTATACATGTACATTTACATGTACATGCATAGAAATCATATTGATTCTGTATGATGCTTTCGCATTTGTACCATAAAGTAAGGGAATATAACCTTATTAATGTGGAGTTGAGGCTCCAAGGGGACTCATCTCTAGACTTCACATTTCTTTTGTGGTTCAGCATTGAAACCATTCTTCTGCATACTGAATTCATAAGTTTGGCACAGGCATATGACTCTCTGTACAGTAGCCAGCATATGCTTACACAGTAGGCAGTATGTAGTACTGGTGAAAACCATAGACAGAAGCACCTTATCTCCCCATCTTTCCTCATTGGGCACCTAACATCAGTGGAGTCTTTTTTCAAGGTAGAAAGTGAGACAGAAATATATTGATTCCATAGCTCATAGGAACATTTCAGGCTTAAACTTCAAAAGATCATGTTCAATTCTCCATTATAAAGAATAATATTGAAAGCAAGATCCAATGAAAAACACTGAGACTTCTACTATGGATAATAGTCAAGAAGTTAAGGCCATCTTCAGTGTAAAATGTTGATTAATTTGCCCTTCCCAACTCCCACAACTACCCTAAACAGAGAAAACACTAAATTTACATCTGACTGCAAGCAAGTCTGACAAAAATAAATAAATAGGGACAAATAAATCTACTACTGACATTTTTGTAAACCCGCATAAGTATTTTGAAGTGAAAACATTTATTGATTGAGTCTTGGCAGAAGTAAGCTGTAGTTGATCTAAAATTTTGAGAAACTCATTTCAGTAGTAAGTTACGTTGTGAATCTACCCTTGAAACACTTGCTGAACATCACAAAAAGTAATCTGTATCAAAAAGAAATCAAATCCATCTTTCTGAGGTTTTGGAGTAGCTGTCTAAACACTTACTACCATGTTTTTCTGTTAGTTTGAAGAAATTGAAAGAATGTTAATAAAACTGTGAATGGCACTTGCTAAAATCAGAAGCATTTCTTTTTGTTCCTGAAATTCCTTAATGTTTTTCCATTTTGTCCGTGTTTTCTCTCAGCATTTTGCAGATACAAGTTCAAAGGAGACAATGTTTTGTAGATATTATACCAACAGCTGCCCTTAGTGTGTTATCAGGAAAGATAATAAAACTACTGAATGGACAGAGTAAACCTCTCCAATGTTTGCTTGCTGGAGCCTTCAAATCTTATCTCTTTGTCTCACATTTTCAGTTTGCCCTGACAATTTTAAAAGACCATGTCTCACCAGGGAGATTGGGCGTAGGTCTCTGGTCCCTAGTCCTGTCCTAGTCCTAGTCCTCAGATGCTGTATTCTGAAGTGGCAGTTTTGGCAGGCCATCGACCTGCTGCAGAAAAAAAATTCAGTTCATTAACAATAAAGTCAACTCATGGAAGAAACACCTGCACTGCTACTAAAGTACATATATTCACTTGCTTAGGAAGCTCTTGACCTGCAACTACTGGAGCACACGAGGAAAATACCTCTGCTACATGGTTCTTTGCAGCTTTTCTCAGGCCTTCATGGCTATTTTCAGAGATAGTCATGGCTCTTCTCAGTGGTGTCCAGCAACAGGACAAGGGTTAATGGGCACAAGATGAAACACGGGAAGTTTGATCTGAACATGAGGAAAAAATTCATTTTTTTGAGGGTGACAGAGCATTGGAACAGTCTGCCAAGGGTGGCTGTATAGTCTCCTTTTCTGGAGATATTCAGAATCCTCCTTGATGCCTTCCTGTGTGACCTATGTAGGGAATCTGCTTTAGCAGAGGAGTTGGACTAGATGATATCCAGAGGTCCCTTCCAACCCCAACAATTCTGTGATACTGGATCGAGTCAAAAGCTAGATTAGCCAAGATGGTTTCCAGTCCTGAGTAGTACGGATTCAGGAATGGAGAAGTCAGCTTACACATACTTGGTGTACAAACTAACACTTGAGTTGGTATTGGAAAACTACAGTCTATTTAATCTTTATGAAATAATAATAACAGTCAAAATGTTAGGCAGACAAGATCTCAAGTCACACTATCAGTCTCAAAGAGACGATTACACTGTCACTACTGAGCTAAGTTTCCTAACTGTACTATTGTCTTTCCTAATCTCAGACAAGCAAATCAATGCTGATGTATTTTAATTCTTCAGTGGCAGGAATTAGTTGTAAAACAGTACAAGTTTTGTTACCCAAAAAACTTGTGGCTCACATTGAGTGATTAGTTACAGCTGCTTAGCAAGCTAGAATCTGTGTTATGAGCCAACTCATAACACAGTGATAGAGAGAGCTTCAGCATGATATTTTTACCTTTTTTTCTTGTTTGATAAAGTATATAATTACTTTTTTTAAAAAAAGGCATATCTCTCTCAGAAAATTTCATTTTAGAGTTTTGAAAGTTCAGATTTCGCTTTCAGAAAAGTTATTCCATTTATGATCAACTCTTAGCTGTCATTAAGCCCATCAGGAAGATCGGGTAAAGTTAGTTTGGTTCTGCGATGTAGGATAGCTTTAATCTTATCGACACATTACTGTTTCCTCCATCAGATTTATCAGGAAATCCTGCCACTTGTTTACAAAGTTTGATACAGATGTTTTTGCAGCATTAGTTTTTCACTTGAGTCTAAATGAGTTTAATATCAAAAATATAAATTGTTGAATAATATTAGGTGTGATCTGAATATTTTAACACCCATCCTTTAAAGATCAAGATTTCTAATAGTTTCAGGTATGTCACCTTCCAGTTAGTCACCCAGCAGTTTCACAGTTTAAGTCACCTACGAAACTAATTCACTTCTGGTTGTAAAACTTATTGTTTCTCATAACATTTCTGAGAAAGAGAGGTCCTAACTAGTTTAGAGAGGATAAATGAGGAATGGATGTGAAACATTTATATGCATATAAATTTTTTAAATTTTCACTTCTCTGAAGTAAAGTAAAATATATTGATATAATAAGCTTAGAAATAATATAAACACTGACTTCATAAAGAACTTATCTAAATTTAGTAAATGAATGCTTTTTAGAAAATGCATTTATTTTTACATCTAGGAATTGCTGGAAAGCTGCCTTAGCTGATAACAGCATTTGATAAAAGTTACAGAATATTTGTCACTGGCTATTCATTAAATACGCCTCTCCAATTTTAACTACCATCTGCCTCTGCTGTTTCATAGAAACGCTGTGGGTTTTTTTCCTGTAAGAAGCTTCCCCCTGCAATGACCTCAGTAAAATACCAAAGGTTTATTCTCGATACCTCCACAGTTATTATCTGTCGCAAAACCAATGGTCAGTTTCCAGTTTAGTTATCCCATTTGCAGGGGGGATATATATTTAGTTAATAGCAAACAGGTGTAAGAATAAAAGAGAAACGGGTTAATGTTTTAGGAGATATGTGAGGGAGAAGAAAAAGAGTACTATTTAGTTAGGCTGTAACCCTTTTTTTAATGGTGAATCCTATAGCTTTCCTTTCAACTCGTTCTAAGTGAATCAATATGTAGGATGTACTACTACAAATGGATCATCAGTAACAGGCAGAGTCTTACATAAAGAGTACTTGATTATGTACCATCATTATCACTATCTGTTTATTCAAGTGGATTCTTATCAGGTAGGTATTCACTAAATCTGAAAGTGAAGGGTATCAAACCAGGATGTAGATGTGAAGTCTAAGATATTCTTTTAAAACCTAGTAAATTTAATTTAATATCTTAGATGAATATAACATGTACAGACTAGAAGGAAAATGCAGTTATTATATATTAAAGATGTACTCCCAGAACAAAAAAAAAAATTTGGACCTATTAATCATTATTGGCTGAATGTGCATCTAGAACACGTGCAACCATTGTATATACAGATACATTCATACCAACAAAGAGCAATCAGCTTCTTGAAAACAGAAAACAAGCAAATACCTAACTGAGCACATTTTAAAAGCCAGCTCAGTAATCACTGATTTATACAAATTCAGACTGTTTTCTGTGTTGGAAGCAGCAACTCAGTCAGAGTGGACCTGGATACTAACTAGGGAAGCAGACTAAAGGAGAGCAGTGAAGTAGCATGTCCTCACACTTTGCATTTAATCCTGTTGCTGTTTTGTTATTGCAGCTGAGTCAACGTATGTTAAGGATTTTCTCTGAATTTCTTGATTACCAGCAGAAGTATCAAACTGACCTCTTCTAGCAGCGGCCAAAAGTGAGACACAAGGTTCCCTGCTCAGTTTTGTCCCTTTCCTCAGATCCTTATTCTCAGAAGAGTAAATTTTACCTTCTGGGAAGTTCTGCAGTAGCTCAGCCTTTAGCCTCAGTCAGAAATTTTAACATAGCTTCTTATTCTTCAGAAGTTCAGCAAAGCTGTAAAAAATGTCATCTCCTTTGCAGGCTACAGATATGATTCAGAAAACATAGTAAAAACTCCTTCTCCAAAGAAAAATTCCTAAATAGAATCATAGAATCATAGAATTGCTCAGATTGGAAAGGACCTTCAAGATCATCAAGTCCAACCACAACCTAACCATACTGCTCTAACAACCCACCACTAAATCATGTCCCTGAGCACCACATCCAAACGGATTTTAAGCACATTCACGGACGGTGACTCAACCACCCCCCTGTGGAGCCTATTCCAGTGCTTAACAACCCTTTCTGGAAAGAAGTTTTTCCTGATATCCAACCTAAACCTCCCCTGGTGCAGCTTGAGGCCATTTCCCCTTGTCCTGTCACATGTCACCAGTGAGAAGAGAACAACCCCGCTCTTGCTGCAATCATCTTTCAGGTATTTGAAGAGAGCAATAAGGTCTCCCCTCAGCTCCTCTTCCCCAGACTAAACAGCCCCAGTTCCTTTAGTCCCTCCTCGTAGGGCATATTCTCCAAGCCCTTCACAAGCCTTGTTGCCCTTCTTTGGACCTGCTCCAGCACCTCAATGTCCTTTCTGTACTGAGGTGCCCCAAACTGAACACAGTACTCAAGGTGGGGCCTCACCAGTGTTGAGTACAGGGGCAGGATTACTTCCCTAGTCCTGCTCACTGCCCCATTCCTGATCCAAGCCGGGATGCCACTGGCCTTTTGGCCACCTGGGCACACTGTTGGCTCGTATTCAGCTGACTGTCCGTCAGCACACCAAGGTCCCTTTCCATCAGGCAGCTTTCCAGCCACTCCTCCCCAAGCCTGTAGGGTTGCCTGAGGTTGTTGTGACCAAACTGCAGGACCCGACACTTGGCCCTATTGAAACTCATATGGTTTACCTTGGCCCAATGATGCAGTCTATCCAGGTCCCTCTGTAGTGCCTTTCTACCCTCTGGCAGATCAACACTCCCTGCCAACTTGGTGTCATCTGCAAACTTACTGAGGGTGCACTCAATCCCCTCATCAAGACCATTGATAAAAATGTTGAATAGAAGAAAAGTGATTATATGTTACACTGTGTCCATGCAAACATTAACAGGATGTCTAGGAGCTATGGATTAAACTGAGAATTATTCTGTAGTCCTTTAAATCATTGGTGTCCAGCCTTCTGGCTTGCATGGGCTGCATTGAATAAAAAGGAATTATCTTGGGCTTTATATACACAGGTTGCTCTGAAAGTAATGCCTCCTATTTATTTCCATGGAAAGTTGAACAGTTACTATGAGCACAGTATCTCTACTTGATTGAGAAGATTCTCAGCCACAAAACACTATTTTTCAACTTTTCCTTCACCATTAGCTGTGCATTTTCATCAGCAATGAACAAGAGCTTGCATGCTCCACTCATAACAACCTTCATGACTGTCCAGAACATGGCTTGTCTTTAATTTTGCTGTCACTACTGCTGAAACACACCACCCTGCCTCACTGTGCTAACATCCATTTTCTCCATGAACATTCTGCAACAGTCAAGAAATATAAATGGGTGCAGTTTTTCTGCATGGAGGAATTCAGTGGAACCCCTTCACTCTATCCACACTTCCATGTCAGACACCAGTCTGTCAGACTGCCCCTCAGCTGCCATCTGCCACATGGCAACAACATGTAATGGGATATTGGTGGGAAGGTTCAACTCTACTGCCATACCACCAATATCCACCTCTGGTGTCATGGGTCAACATAATAATACAGAAGGATTACCTTAGGAGCAGCTCTCGTGCAATATAGTTAATGTATATAAATAAAAAAAAAAATCTAATTTTTAATACTTTTATTAAAACAGATAAAAAAGGAGCACAGAGCAACAAAAACATAAAACTAGTGGGATATTTGATCTTGTTTTTTGAAAATAATGCATCAGTTTTGTTTGATGACCGTGGTTGCAATACTTTGTGAATTCTCAAGGGGCTCAGTAGTAGAGATCCCTGATGAAATGTTACTCTTCCTGTGCTTCATCACTGAAAACCATTGTACATACTGCCAAAAAGTGATGACATGAGTAACGTGTGATTGTGAGGCGAGGGAGATTTCTCCCTTATAAAAGTCTAGTAAAGAGACATTTTCAGATTTTGAGTTGAATATCAGATTGCAACTCTACACATTACATTTGAAAATGTATTTACGTTGGAGTAAATGGAATTGTGAATGGAGCTGCCATTTAGCTGCCTAAATTCCTTAATCAAAACAGAAAGCACAGCTTCATATTTCATGCTGTTCACAGGACTGTGTTTAGCCAGTATATCAAAATGAGTAGACTTATTTGCCATAACTTGAGCTGGCAGTACACAGTACCCTCTGCATGTCCTGGTTTCAACTCAGACAGTGTTACTTTTTGGTTGTTGTAGCTGAGTGACCATTGCACAACCAGGGCAGAGCCAGGCTGCTCAGTGAGGGCAGGGGCAGCCACAGTGTGAATTGTGCCAGGCCACATGTAGCCCACAAGCCATGAGTTGGACATGCCTACTTTAAGGTATCATCCAGAGGTTCTGGAGAATTAGGATTAGTGAAATAGATTTTCTAGTTTTAATTTATGCTAAGACTTTAAATTTTTTTACTGTACAGAAGTATTTTTTATCAGCCATCTTTCATTATGTCTGCACAACATGACTGCTCAATAATGAGAGATATATTCAAGCAAGCTTGAAGTCCACTTCTTCAACCTAATGAAATTAACAGAAAGCCCATATTTGGAATTTATCTACACTGGAATCACAAAGATAAGCCAGTCAAAACATACAGGAAGAAATCTGCAGTTAGACCTCTATATCTTTGTAAGGTATCATTTGCTGTGCAGAGGTTTCCTCACTTGATTCTCACATGATCAGCAATAAAAATATCCATCTGCGGAGGATCATTAATCTTTATGTGCAAAATGGTCAGTTGGGTTTTCAGTTTGCTGTTTGCATCTGAGCAGGATGTATGCTGGTACTGTAATTTCATTATAAGCTACATCATAATGTACAAGATACAGAAGAGCAGGATTTCAATTCATTCAATCCGCAAGACAAGCTCAGTTTGGCAATAATCCAAAATATGTATTAAAGCATACTTCATTTGTTGGAGAATTTGAACGATGTGCAATGAATGAGACAGAAGTTCTGAAGAGTTGAAAAATGATCAGTTTAAGCAAATCACATCCATGAAATTCTGCTCAGGTTTTCAGTAGTTTCAGTTTTCTGTTTCTGAATGCTTGATCTGGGATGCAGTTCCTGAATTTCTGAAGTGCTGAGATGTTGAAAACAACATAAACTACGATACAAGTGTGGGAAGGACTTAACGATACTGGCTCAAACTTAAATACTCATATTTAGCACATATTGCAAATGTTCATCTCTCTGCCTCCATTTCTAATCTTAAAACTGGGAAGGGGGACAATACCCCTGTTAATATGCTGTATAAATAACCTGCAATAAGAACCCCACCTGCATCAGAGGGATTGGAACTAAATAATCTTTGAGGTACCTTCTAACCCAAGCCATTCTATGATCCTGTGATTCTACATCTAACAGAAAACACGTATCTATAAATCACACTGGCAGGTCAGCTCACTGAAATATTAGCAGTGTGCATTGTTTAAACATAGTTTGAAGAGAAACAGAAAACATGTCAAAGAAGGCATGACACCACACATTTCATCAGAGAGGCTAAACCAGTATTTATCTGCTCATTAACACTGTTATTTTGTGTTTTCTGTAGCTTCAAACAAAGCATATGTAAAGACTGCGATACACAAATGGCAATACCATTAAGTCTAAACAGGCAGCTTTAACAATGGTAGTTCCAATTTAGTGACTGCTTTTTAAACAATAAGATTTTTAATTTTACTTTCTTAAGTAAGGTAATAATTATAATATAGAGCATCCTGACCAGACTGAACAGAGTTGGAGCCTTCTGAATCACAAGACATCTACCTCTGAATTAAAATCATGGATAGTATGAATAGAAAGTGGCCAGCCTTTGATACTTGAAGCAGCCCTGAAGATACTTCAGATATCAGCTGCTTGCTGAGGAGTTGTCTGGTTCAATTGCTGAAGAAGGCACAAAGCAGTAAATTCTTTTTCCTGTTTTGTGGTTGTTAGGATGAGATTTAAGAGCTTGGGAAGCACAGCCCCAGGCCACAGTAGAAATAACAGAAACAGCAAAAGTAAAAAAAGCTGGAGGGGGGAGACTTGTATAAATCCATGTTTCGCAATCAGTTAAAATGTCTACAGTTTTTGAAGAAATTTAGACATGGCAGTTTCTATTAAGCATTCTGGCACATAAACACAGATGCCAGAAGAGAGAGAAAATGTTGTACCATTGTCTGCTTTGAAGCTCTAACACCATTTCAAACCAGTCTTAAAAGCAAAGTGCTTTTTCCCAAATACAAGGGAGAGTCAGGGTTTGACAGAATGTCATCAGAAGGAAGAAAAAAATCAGTGTCAGTAGAATCTATCCTTCCTGAGCGACAGGTCTAAAAGTAACATAAGAGAAGAAGCTGCCTTCTTCTGGGATATACAAAATACCAAGGTCATCAAACAAAAGATCAGGAAACAAAACATTAAGAAATGAAGTGTTATCTCCTTGGACTGTAGAGACTTCATTAGGAATGTAACAGGCATCTGGATTTGATTACTTGATACAGTGACAACAGGAAACAAGAAGGGTTTGTAAGATTTAAGAGTCACCCACCACTACAAATGAACCCATAAGGAAGCTGCATATAAATCAATGACAAACTCTCTTCAAAAATTTAAGTATGTTTCTATCCACAGACTTTACAAAGTACATTTATCTAGTTCTCCTGCACTATATTTCTGGACTCATGTCAGTTTGGAGTCATTTCACATTCTCAAAGCTTATCTTTCCCTAGATTTAACATAGTCAAATCTCTTAAATTTTTTTGAGTATTTGGCAATGAACAAGTATACCAAAATAGTGTCTTCTTCTACCTTTATCTTTAGAATTCCTGTTTGAAACAGTTGGTCTGTCAGACTGTGAGAAATCAGTGACAAAAGGCGACATTACAGATGCATTTCAAAGTAAACTAAAGGATGTGGAGATGCCATTCTTAATGAGAATTGTGCACAAAACTCTCAAAGCCCTATGTGGATGTTTACCCCCCTACCTGGAATGATTAATTCCAGTGAAATGTCCCTAAAATACAATTTGCAATGCAAACATTAACATATGTAGACAGATGCTGCCCTTTGCAAGGGACAAAGAGTGCTTAAGATGAAAGTTTCCATATGTGTTTCCCACTCTATTAAATGTTACTAGTTGACTTCCATAAATCAGATCCTTATTTGAAGGTCAAACTTCGAGGTGTAGCTGGAATGAAGCGAAAAAAAAAATAATATTCAAATTACATAGTGTTCTTTTTTTCTGTCTTTATCTTCAAAAACACAATCATCTGCATTTTGTTTTAGTTATGAATAAATTGCCCTGGTTTTTGTTCCTTAACTGAATTACCCGCTTAAAGGAACACTATTGCTCCTTAAATTTGTTGAAAATTCTTAAGTTTCTGTATCTGTAGATAGAGAAGATTTACTGAGTAACAACATGCATGACATTTTTAGTCTTCATTATGTAGAAAAATTAGCAGCTGAATTACTTATACCATTGTAATTATTCTTAAGTCTTGCAATTCTGCAGTGTACAGGCTACCAGTGTAAAATCAACATAAACTGTCAGTATGGCATCTAATACTTGTTTCACTTGATACTGTCTTTCAGACATCTGTTTTTTAAAGTCAGAATACACCTAACAATCAGAAATAACACTTTGTTATCATCCCCTTCATAAACACTCTGTGAATTAATCAACAGGGGAGTTCTGAAGAGAGATATCTCTAAAGGTTTTGGCTAGAAATGGAGGGAGAATTCTTCAGTGGAGTAAATGTAGTGAGCAGATGGAATGCTTTTCCAAGGAATTAGACACAAAAGCTAAGAAAATAGAGCAAGAGAGAGTTTCCCTTGTGTCATGATTCCCATGTATCATGACATAGGTTTTGAAGACACCTTGCAGCTTGCACATGGCTGTCATTTGTTTTTCCAATATATAGCTCATAAGTTTGTTTGTTTGTTTGTTTCATTTTAATTTTATGGCCTTTTGGGAGACATTTTACTGTTTATATCACATTTCTTCTATGAAACAGCGATTAGTTGTTTTGGATATCTTCTAGTGCTTACTCTTTTCTTCAAGATTCTTCATGCTAATACATTCTCCAAGTGACTTTTAAAATGGTTTACTGCAAACTAAATAATGAGTAAAAGATGCTGCTCTGTCCCTAAATTGTCTTAAAACAAATCTGAAAGTTTAAAACCTTGATTTATTCTACATGTGTGTTTGCTTTGTTCAGTTATTCTGTTCCCACAAGTCTTTCTTCTTCCTATATCATGACATTCTGGTGAGTTTGAAACTTCATCATAACATTCCTCTTGGACATCTGCTTTTTTTAAAGGAGGGCTGCTGTTATGTGTTTGTTGGTTAGGAATTCTGCCCTAATACTCAGCAACAGACTTCCAGTCCCACTTAGTGATCCTTAACATATTGAAAAGGAACATTTCCAAGGCCTTGCTTCCCTGCAATGTCTTAGTGTTGACCTCTCAGAGGCACAGTAAACTCTTCTTCCCAGATTGTGTTTATGTTGTGATTCAAATTTAAATAGTCAGTGACAAGGCACTGCTTTCACTGTTGAAAAAAATTTTGCTGAACTGCTCCAACTGCAGTATTCAACAAATCACATACATAGGAAATACTCTTCTAGATTTTGCAAAGCTAATAACATATCGAATGTTCTTTTGCCATCCACAGAGACTTCACGTAAAACAACTAGAAACATTAACACATACCTTTCTTTTAACTGCTCTCACAGAATCACAGAACTGCAAGGGCTGGAAGGGACCTCAAGAGATTATCAAATCCAAGTTCCCTACAATAGGTTGCACAGGTAGGCATCCAGACAAGACTTGAATATCTCCATTGAAGGAGACTCCACAACCTCTCTGGGCAACATGTTCCAGTACTCCATTACCCTTACCATAAAGAAGTTCTTCTGCATGTTAGTACAGAATTTCCTATGTTCAAGTTTTAGGCCATTACTCCTTGTCCTATTGCTACACGCCACTCACCACCTGCCTCATCCATTTGCCTCCCACCTCTCTTTAGATAAACATTAATCAGATATCCCTCAGTCTTCTTTTCCTCAGGTTGAACAAACCCAGGTTACTCAGCCTTTTGTCACACAGGAGATGTTCCAGGCCCTTTATCATCTTTGTGGCCCTCTGCTGGACTCCTTCTAGGAGATCCCTATCTATTTTGAACTGGGGAGCTCAGAACTGGACACAGTATTCTAAATGAGGCCACACCAGGGCAGAGTAAAGGGGGAGGATCATCCTCCTCAACCTGCTGGCCACACTCCTTTTAATCTATCCCAGGAAGTGTCTTCTTGGCCACAAGGGCAGATTGCTGGCTCGTGGCCAACCTGTTGTCCACCAGAGCTCCCAGGTCCTGCTCCACAGAGCTCCTCTTCAGTGGGTCATCCCCTAACCTCTACTGATGCATGCAGTTATTCCTCCCCAGGTGCAAGACTCTACACTTGCTCTCTTTAAACTTCATCAGGTTCCTCCCTGCCCAACTCTCCAGTCTTGTTGAATGGTAGCACAGCTTTCCATTGTGTCAGCCACACCTGCTAGCTTTGTATCATCAGCAGACTTGTTGAGGGTGCACTGTATCTCTTCATCCAGGTTGCTGATGAAGATGTTGAACAAGACCAAACCCAGCACCAATCCCTGGGGAGCACTGCTTGTTACAGGCTCAAATTAGTTCTCTACAGAAAGGCAAATGTCTCTATTTTATTTTGCCTTTGGGAGAAGGCAGAATTCTTTGGTATGATTTATTGTTTCTCAATTTTTAGTATGTTATGTATTTTACATGTATTTACGTTGTCAAATAGTCACATTACCAAAACCAAGGTTCCATCATTAATGCCTCTCTTAAAATGGGAGATGAGCACTGGGATGAGCATGTAGTATTTTTTTTTAATGACAAGAAAACAAAGACAAAAATAATAATAATAATCTTTCTGATTCTCCCTGCCCTACTGTCACTTTATGGCTCATCTCATATAGAAAATGTATGTATTGCATCTTCTCGTCCTTAAATGTTTCTGGCACTAATTTTGTGGCAAATTCTTCTAATGTATCAGGGAATGCAATTGGAGAAGTTGAATGTCCACTAGGTCAGCAAAACCTTGCTATGTCTTGTGAGATAAAAGACTACTAGGATGCTTACATAAATACACATTACCAACACTATATGTTATATTTAGCCATAGATAAATACACTCAATTGTAGGCAAATGCCTTCCAGCACTTCTATGCAACTGTGAGATCTCAAAAGCAGAAATTATTTCGGTGACACTGGAAATTATTTTCAGGTAAAACTTATTGAATTAGTGCTATTTTCTCTTGACTTTTCCTACCTCTGTTTTTGAATTAGTCTTCTGGAAGACAATAAAGAAGGAAAATACCAGTATTTTTAACACCAAGACTGAAAAGAAATAAAGGAGACCAAAAAAAAAAGGAAGAATAATATAATGAAGGCATCTTTGTGTTGCTATTAGTATTTTAGATATAAAGCCATTTGCTTCATTTTTAAAACATCTGAACACTGACATATTTATTTTGGTCATTAGTTTTGTCATTCCATTCATAAATGTGCCTCTTGTGCTGCATTTGCTGCATGAAAATGTCTTAATTATATTTTTGAAGGTGTAATTAGCATATCAACTTTTTTGCCTTAGTATTCAACCATGTCACTTAGAATTTGTATTTAAAGCTGTCTATTTCTGTTTCTCTTTGTAGAAAAGTTTCTCTTGTGTTACCTTGCACGTTGTCTCAAATTAACAATTTACACAATTTTTAATTAACAAACTTAATTAGTAATCTCCCTTCATATTAGCTACCACCACCACAAAGCTCAATCTGTTCAATGGAGAATTAGTATTTGACTTTTCCTTTTTCTTTAATGTGTCCTAAAACTGTCTTCAGTGAATTAGATAACCCCGACTTTTGACAACTTCATGTTAACATCTGTAATACCATAGTGCACAGGCCGGATCCAAATTTCACTAACATCAATAAGGTGTTTACTTTTTACTTAGGCTTTGAAACATGCCTTAAATGTGAGAGAAGGAAACAGCACAAGCAATTTGCTTTTCTTCTCCCCATTTTCTCCCTGCTTTTTACTACATAGTTTAGAGCTGCGTAGCATCTACACAGTTGCAGAAGACATGTATAGCTGGGTTTCATCTTTCTGCTGAAGAAGCAAATTAATTATCTCTAAATTAACTGGCAAAACACACTGTGAGCCTCTTCAGCTGAAAACTCAGAGGTCTATCAGTATGTGGTCAACACTGCATATTATAGAACTGTTTTCTAGAGGAATTAATACACATTCATTCTGGTTCTACCAATCAAGGAGTAAATTAGAGTTATTTGAATTGCATATCCAAATCTTGAAATTTTTATTCATATTCAGCAGTACTGCAGGCATCCACTTACCACAACTAGCAAAGCCCATTTTCCTTATATTTAATAATTCCAGTCTTCAAAGATGGAAAAAATAAACATGACTTCACATATAGAATATGTTCCATTGAGAAAGAATTCCTCTCCTCCTCCCTGATGCTTTACACACAGAACAAAATTGGTTAGAGAAGAGAGAGCTCATCTGTCTTCTAATGTTACTTGCTGCAGGAAATTATTCCACTGAGATCTTTCTGAATTGGATGTCTAGGTTGAATTTTGTCACCAGTACCCAAAAAGTTCATTTTATCCTATATTTCACTTCTATAGTCAGATGTCTTCTGAGATGTCCAGAAGGAAGTGGTTAATACTGGCATATCAGAGTATGAGATGAAGAGATAGTGGTGTTCTGTAGACACTACACCTTATGCCATAATTTTATTTCACTGTGACCAGGGAAGATATGTTCCATAAATATTCACTTGCCTTTCTTTCTGACATTAGGATGTAGATGGTTATATGGGAGTACTCTAATGATTCTCAAAAAAATCCTTATTTTCTTGTAATGAGCTAAACCCACTTGTTGTGTCCTTTTATTATATTTAACAATTGGTATAAAAAAAGCAGAAGCAGATTTTGATATCACTAATCAGGATTTCCTACTGTATTTATAACAGTTAGTTCTGTTTATTAAGTGTTTTTTAAGCACTTGGCATTGATTCTGACTGTATGTTACTGTAACTCGGTAAACAATAAGTGAACATAAAGAAAACTCAGTATATTAGCTTCAGGCTTAAAAGAATCATAGAATGTCTTCAGTTGGAGGGAACCTTAAATATCATCTAGTTACAATCCCCTTGCCTTAGGCAGTGTTGGAGGGGGTCCAAAAGGTTTATTTTACTAAGAGCTTTGAATCTCAGTCAGTTAGATTTCATGCAATAGCCAGGTATTTAGGGTATCTAAATGACAAGTCAAGCACAAGTCCTCCACTCAACCTCACCTGAAGCTTTGAATAAAAGCTCTTTAACCTTATAGCAAAACACTAATCGTGAGCTTTTTAATAAACATTAATACTGCAAATATATATTAAAAAAAAGAGTAAAAAACTTATATAGATATCTTCAAAGTATCTGATCTTACTCTTCAAAGAGAGAAAGAAGTAATTGTCCCAAATAATGAAGAAAATATTCTTGAGGAGACAGCTCACATGAGTCAGGAAATACAGCATATGCAGGACTCACTCCACTGTGGTTAACAGCAATTCTCAAAATTATAGATAATGCAGTAAATATTTGCTACTCTCACTTTCATAACCAGGTAAAAAGTAATGAGAGACATACTTTTACCATTAAACCTAGATGTGCAGTATTTACTCTCATAGTATGACTAAAGATCAACTCTAGAGAATTTTAGAAATAAAGTAAATCAAACATAGCTTGATAACTGTCAAACACCACTCAAGAAAGGATAAGTCAACTATCAAGCTCCACAAGAGTATAAAAATGGACAGAAAATCCTGTCACTTCAACATGCAGTTACAGTTACAGGTAACCATACCATTTTATCCTTTTACAAATCTAAAATCCACAGTTACCCACAGTTTTAATGATGCCTTTTTTTCTTTTTCTAAATTTGCCTCCTTTAAAAATTATTTATGATCAGTACACATGGCCAATAACATAGTCATATACATGTAAGAGAGTCAACCTCTTCCACTAATCTCCACATCCAAGCTCCTGTTTGCATGTGTAACTTAATTGTTTGAGAAAACAAATTTAGATTTGTTCTTAGCCACTACAGTAAATTAGTAAACCAAGGGAAGATTGTGTGTTACCTTCAAGCATATCCTGAAATGATAAATAGAGAGGTAAGTACTGCTGCTTATTTTCCTGTCAGAGGAAAAAGAAAATTGAATATAGTCCAAGATCTTCTCCAATATATCATAGGTTAGAGATCTTCATGTTACTACTCAACTCCACTTCTGTCAGGAATAAATTTTACTCAAAACTTTCTGAAATGAACATAAAGATAATGTAAGCATCTTCTGTTTTCTGCTGTCTAAGGGCCTTGGTCTAAATTCAGCTTGCAATTGTCCCTTGAATTGCTGGTGGCAGACTTGTAGAGATCACGAATCCTCAATAATTTTGTAATTGGACACCAGTCATTCTTCAGAAGATGACTTATGCATGCACAATGCATGTGAAGGAATGCTGTTAACGTGTGTGTAGCTTGCAGGTACAGATCACATCCATCTTTTCAATCTGATAACACATACCTTGCAGTGTTAGAAAACTTGTAGCATCTTTTCAAAAACTGATTATTTGGGACAGACTATGTGTCAGAAAGTATATTTTATGACCAATATATACTACAAGATGTGTCAAGTGAGCTGCTACCTGTTCCCCTCCCTGAGAGAAAATTCACAACGCAAAGAAAATTTTCCCTATGAATATATCCTATGTCTTACAAAGGGTTCAAGCTCCTAGAAATATGACTGCAATAGAAAGACCAGACTGTATCTTCACTTTGTTTATCCTATTCTTATTTAGTACGGTGATGATCAAGCCTATGAATTTGTCCACCACAAGATTTGTTTCTGTAAATGTGAATGACCTTTCGCACACTAAGGAAGCTGTTTTGTTGATCCTACTCTGTCTCATGAAGTCAAAACACAGAACTGACAAAATTTTTGCTGTATAGGGCAAAGAGAGTAAGAGTGTGTGAAAGACAAGAGTGTCTGCTTTGTTATGGTTACCTGATCAAGGACCTTTTCAGTGCAAAAGGAGAAAGCCATACACAAGAACACAGCAGCATGTAGAATAACAGACTAACGTGGTAGACACAGGATAGCAGAGACCACCAAAAAAACCCAAGTCTCAGCTCACTAATCAATGGGCAATTATGAATCTGAGGCACAGCTCCGTAGAGAGCCATCTGCTCTTAGCAATGGCTAAGGAGAGTACTAACAAAAAGAACCTGAGAATTTGGAATATCTTAGAAAATATGCCAGCTGATATGTGCGGGGAGATGGGCCAGGAGGTCAGAAAACTGAGGAACAGACAGAAGGGATAGGAGAGGGGCCAGTCATGTGTGAACAGTAGCCACTCTGTGCGTTTGTTTGCCTGAGCCCTGCTCCTGATGGCCACAGCCTGTCCTATTCCCTATTAAATTCTCTCTCAGCGATGTCTCTGTGTGATCTCAGTCATTGTCCCATGTCTGTGGGAGCAGCAGGGACTGAGTGACAGCTGAGGGACCAGGGTGAGTATAGGGCTCCAAGACTGGAGGTCTCAGTGTGGGGCTGGCTGCTGGGGTCAGCACCTGCCTCTGTCCACCAGTGGCACTGGGCAGGACTCCAGCAGCCAGGCTGGAGAGAGCCCTGAGCCAGGGTGAGGGAGTGGGTGGCTGCTCATAACATGCCTTTGACAGGGCTGAAACTTTAAATTAAAAGTTAGCGAGACTATATTTTCATGGGATGCCCATTTTAACAGCAAAGCCTGTTCAAGAAATTGACTCTCAAATCAGGGTTCAGTTCACAAATCCCGTGCATGGGCTATAAAATGAAATATTCAACTGTGTCTTTAAAACTCTCTGGACAAAAAAAAACATACTATGAAACACAGAACAACAACAAAAAAAAAGATTACTTTTAATCCAAATGGTGTTCGTGAAGCCTCACTAATGGCTGCACCTACTGAGATGATCAGCACTTAGAGGACAGTCTTATGCTTTAAATCAGCCTCATTTAAACTGATACCAACTAAAAGACCTTCCAGTAGAACTACATGTTCTTACTGGTACCCATTGCAGGTAAGGATTTTTTTTTTTTTCATTTAAAGCATTCACAAATAAGAAGAAAAAATAAATGTTGTCTATCAGTAAAACTCAAAAAAAAAAAAAAAGCAAACAGATCACAAGAAATCATTTCTGAAGGCCTGATGTTTTCATGACCTGCCGTATTTTTATTTTTAAAGTGGAAACAAGAATCCTGAATAAGAGAGCTGGCATTGCAGACATTTCCAATATGATAATTGGAAGAAGAGATTTCCTTTCATTCTTTTCATCTTCACAATCCCTTACATCACATATTCTCTCAGTACTCTATTTGGGGTTGTTCTACCTACCACCAGCTGAGTATGATCAATCCCCTGGGACCTGTCTGTCAGCTCCTTGCATAATTCCACCTACTTAACAAGGACTCTCCTGGGACCAATGGAAAGGACTTCACCTGGCTGTATTGTATTTTTAATGAAATATGAACATGAACATTGTGACCTATTTTTCTTTTGCAGTAAATGATAAGCCAAACTTTACAAATCGCTGCAACAGCCAGAGGGGATTCCTATTGTTTTGGAAAGCTTACAAAACTCTCCACGTGTATATAATGAGGACATGGTACAAAGTATTTTTATCACCTTTTAGTGTGAAATAAGGAAGTGGAGATGGAGTTTATCAATTTAGACCCCTTGGCTGGATTGTTACAGCTTTTGAGAGGTGATGCATTTAAGGAAATCAGAAGTATCTGACAGATGATCAAGAAAGCAGTTAAAGGAATATGTAACAAAGCATGTGTTGGGCTGTACAGTACAAATTGCAAGTTAACAAACACAAACTAATAGCTTTTCATAAGCTGTTGCAAGAAAGGAAATGCGAGAATTTCCTAATTCCAAATTACCGAACACAGAAATGTAGGTCTGACAGAACTATAAATGAATCACTTGGGATACTGCAGTCTTTATTGTCCATATCCTTGCTTGTTCTCTTAAATAAATTCATTGCCTTGACAGGAAAACTGTAGTCTGGTTCCGCTTAATGCCAGGACAGTCAAAGGCTCCCAACTGCTGGCAGTAACCAATCAAAAGAAAATGAGAAATTAAACGGTCCGGCTTAAGGTGACTTCTCTGTTAACACTACCTATTCATTTGTCAGGTGTTGAAGATTTTTGCTACTTTCTTTCTCCTCCTGGCTTTTTCTATCTTTTTGTCTTTCTGGATAGATCTATTTCTACTACTTGTTTTCACAGCTCTTACACTCCATATTTCCTTTCCAATTTCATTCTTATTAGCTAGATAGTTGGGTAAAGAAAACAGGCTGAAGAACCATGGAAAAAACAAAAGATGTTGAAGATTACCCTTGTTATTTTATTAGCCTAGAACAGCAAAACAAGATGTATTAAATGCTCAAGACTGATAATAATGAACTTCAGAGACATCCAGTATCTCACCAGTTGTCTCAAAAGGCAGAAGTTTCAGAAAATGCCAAAGGTTCAAATCCTTATCTGTTTTTTTTTTTTTTTTTTTGGAGCTCTGAACAAGAGCACAAAAACTATAACATGCTGAAGACATTACTTTTTTGTTTGTTTGTTTGTTTGCTTTAATACAACAAAAAATCTTAGATTTGGTTGAGATAGAGTTAATTTTCATCACAGTACCTGTCATGGTGCTGTGCTTTGGAGCTGTGATGAAATCAATGCAGATAATACATTGATGTTTTAGTTCCTGCTGAGTAGTGCTTACACAGATCCAAGGACTTTGCTTCTCAGGCTGCCTTGTCAGTGAGGAGCTGGGTGTGCACAAGAAGATGGGAGGGAACAACACCAGGACAGCTGATTCAAACTGGCCAAAGGAATGTCCCATGCCATATTGTATCACGCTTGATAATATAAACTGGAGTAACAAAGGAAGAAGGAGAGGTATTTTAAGTGACAGTGTTTGTCTTCCCAATAAACTGTTAAATGTGATGGATGTGGCTCTCCTTCATGTTTATGTAAAGCAGTGAACGAATCCGTTCTTTTCCTTTGCTTACACGCACAGCTTTGACTTTACACATTAAACTGTCCTTACCAGAGCCTATGAGTTTTCTCACTTTTATTTTTCTGACTCCATCCTATTGCAGACAGTGAGCAAGATGTGTGGGGCTCAGAGGCTTGCTGGGGTTAATCCACAACAAAAAAAACAACCAGATCAAGCACAGAAAAATTCAGAAGGACAATCAGATATAATAAATAAGGAATGTCCACATATCTTTAATTACGTTGTTATAGAATGATAATGGATACTAAGTCCTCCTTGCATTACCAGCCACCTCATAAGCTGTCATAGTGAGCTCTTTCAAGACAATATTGATATGAAGTCGTCAATGATAGCTACTATTTTAAAAGTGTGAGTGAACCAAATTGATATCAGTATGTCATTATCAATAATGCCACTCAGTGACACAATAGCAGTCAGAAAGTTGATGACCTAGCAAAAGTCACTTGATGCTTTCTGCATTTAATAAATTGAGCTAGGATTCAGGAAAGCTGAGGAGGCTTTAGAGGAAAGTAAGTCCAACTTTTAATTGTTTGTATACTGCTTTTACAAACATATCTTTCATTATATGTCTGAGAAAGTCCTGATGAAAATTAAAAATCTCTGATATCACAATATTTTAGGCATTAAGCAATGCCTAAGATAGTGTTTTCCAGAAAGTCAAAACCATGACTTTTTCTAGTATTCTTCAGCTGTCGTATATATTGCAGCTATTCCATATCATAACATCATGCGGTGCACTGGGAGTTAATGTGCAGTTCTGTGGATAGTCGATGTACTTCATGAGTTCCAGTCTCTTGGTCTCTAAAGAGAAGAATGAACTACAACTCCCAGAAGACTTCGTTTCTCCATTTCCATTTTCCATTTGGAGGGAAATAAAACAGACTGGGAGTCACGACACTCCCTTCTTTGCTCCCTGGCTGCTTTACCTGCAGCATTAGAGTAAGGACTTTGGTTCTGGAAACTCTCAATCTTTCTAATTTTTTTTTTATCTGTATGCTTCAATTCCAATCATTTTGTATTGTACTGCGTTATCTCACAGTCCGCTACTATATTTTGTAAACTAAGATTTTTTCCCTTAGCTTATTGCTGCCATTTTTCTTTGTCCAGACCCATTTCCCTACCTTTTCCCTTTCCCCCCCACACCTTTCCTGAAGCATGGATCCATGGGGACCTTTAATCCCTTGTCACAGAAACCAGGCTGAACCATGACAATCATCCTGTTCCACCCCCCCCCGCTACAGGCAGAATCACCCCCCTCGACCTGCTTGTCACACTCCTCTTGATACAACCCAAGGTACAGTAGGGCTTCTGGGCTGCAAGTGCACATTGCCGGCTCATGCTGAGTCTTTCATCAACCGACACTAAACCCTTCTCCTCAGGGCTGCTCTCCAGCCATTCTCTGCCCAACTTGCATCTGTATTTGTGATTGCCCTGACTCAGATGCAGAACCTTGCACTTGGCCTTGTTGAACTTCATGAGACTGGCATGGGCCCAGCTCTCAAGCCTGCCTAGGTCCCTCTGGATGCTATCCCTGGATATACAACTTATATTTTCTCTCATGTTAGATGATTTGTTCTGGTATTTGATAGTGCTGAGATGAACTAGGAAGACCCAGTAGCTGGCACTGTTATGAGAGTCCAGTGACTATCTTATGTTATGAAGAAATTTCTGAAGGGGCTAACCAAATTTGTAGCATAGCAAGGTGCCAGGCTGTACCAAGAGAAACTTACACCTGGACTGTCAGTACTTAGAAGAGAATCAAAGAACATTAGCATTCTTTAAGGTTGGGCTTTCACCCGTAAATAATACTGGCCACAGTTCTGTCTTGAAACTGAAGAATGGTACCCAGTAAGGATCATTGATATTTGCAGCTGATACCAATTTAAGAAGGACTAGGGTAATGCTTGGAACATCAGATCAATGTTCTACTGATCAAAATACTTCTTTTGCATTGAGTGTTATCATAACAAACTTTTGGGAGGCATAAGTAGATCTCGCCTAATGGTGGCAAGTCCAACTCACGGCCTGTGGGCGATGTGAGGCCCAGCATAGCTCAAGCCATGGCTCCCCCTGACCTGTACCATCATGGCAATAGCTCTGCCTCCCTGAGTGGACTGGCCCGGCCCTGACCACAACGGTCACTCAGCAGCAATGAAACATCAGTGCATTATTAACGCTGTCTGAGCTAAAATCAGGGCATGGAGAGAGTGCTGTACAGTGCTAGTTCAATTTATGGCAAATAAGTTCATGCATTTTGATACACTGGCTAAACACAGTCTTGTGAACTGAAACAAATATGCAGCTGGGGCTTCCATTTTGGTAAAGAAATTTGAGAATAGGTTTCAGGAATTCCAAAAAAAATCATTAATTTTTTGGTTTATTTGCAACTCCACTTTCAGTCAATACAAATGCATTACCTGCAAATTTTCAAATGGTATGTGTAGAGTTGCAATCAAAAATCTGATCATGTCTCTTTTCCAGACTTCTATAAGACTTCTCTTACCAGGGAGAATTATCCCTCACTTCACAATCACCCCTTATTCATGTCATCATTTTTTGGCACATACATTTGTGAATAATTATTTTCAAGGATGAAGGACAGGAAAAGTAACATTTCATCAAAAATCTCTACTGCTGAACCCCTTGAGAACTCACGAAGAATGGCAACCACTGCCACTGAACCAGACAAATGCACAGGTTTCACAAAAACAAGGTCAAATATCCCAGTATTTTTTTTTTTATTTTTTTTTGTTGTTGTTGCTCTCTGTTTTATCTGTTTTAATAAAAACATTAGAAATTAAAGTAAGTTTTGTTACTTATATACATTAACTATATTATATATGAGGTCTGCTCCAAAGGTAATGCCTCCTGTTTTATCATGTTAGCCCACAGTATCAGAGGCAGATGCTGATGGTATGGCAGTAGAAGTTGAAACTTCCCACCAATATTCCATTGCATCTTGTTGCCATGTGATAGATGGCAGCAGAGGGCAGTTTGACATAATATTTGACAAGGAAGCAAAGATGCGTCATTGAATTCCTGCACACAGAAGCAATTGCACCCGCTGACATTCATCAACACTCGCTGAGCACTTATACAGACCAAAGTGTGGATATGAGCACACTGAGGCAGTGGGTAGTGTGTTTCAGCAGTAGCGACAGCGACAGTGGTCACCTCCGCTGGTGCAGACTCTTATCTGCGTGGCATACAGGCTCTTATTCATTGCTTGCAAAAATGTACAGTTAATGGTGGTGATATTGTTGAAAAGAGTGCCTTGCAGCTGAGAATGTATCAAGCAGAGTTACTGTGTTCACTGTAACTGTTGTAGCTTTCATAGCAGGCATTACTTTCAGAGTGACCTACATGTGTATGGCCCAAGATAATTCCTCTTCATTCAGTGTGGCCCTGTCAAGCCAAAAGGCTAGACACCCATGACCTAATGGGTAAACTCTACCTCAGCAGACATTTATATTCAAAGTATGATGTTGCAGAACCACTCAATTTTATTTTTTTTTCACAATATGCCATTTCACCAACATGTGTAGAAATGCACTTAGCATGGAGATTCCTTTGACTGCTTTTCAAAAGCCTTAAAGTACAACTTCCAGTCTTCTATTGAAAACCCTAAAGATTCATCATGTTCATATATTATCCTGCTATAAATCATCTGCTGCTCTTGATTTACGTCATTATTTTCAGTTAGGCATAGTCACTCGTCTGGTATTGCGCTGTATGAAATCCATCTCCCAAAGGAAAACAGATTACATGGTATGAAGTCCTCCAACCATCTAAAGAATACAAATTAGCTGGTTATCATCTGGCTGAGAGGATAATACATGTTTTTTTTTTATCATCTCATCAGAATTATCACATTTATCCACAATATCTGCACTGCTGAAAGGTATTTAAATTTCATATAAACTGATTCTTGCTAACCCTTTTCATAGGTCTGTAATGTTCAGTGTGTTGCTTGGGAGAGCTAAACGACTTTTTAACTGTAAAATCATGGCCATTACTTTTATTAGAAAGAGAGCTTTACTTTTAATTGAAATTGTTCTTAAAATTGTTCTTAAAATTGCTCTTAATGCCAATAAAAATAAATGAACATCATAATGATCATTCTTCAACTAGCAGATTGAATTCCAACTACAGTTATGTCACTAGTCATGATTCAGCCTCCAAGAAACTGAGGCAAGATGCAGGTGTACGAATCTTCTTGCCACAGGCACCATTTTAAGAGAAAAGCTCCCTCCTAAACTGCATTATCTATGAACCACCTAGTTAGTCTCTGAATCCACCAGCTAAAAAGGAAGACAGAATGCCTGAAACTGAAAGAGTGACAAGGCTTCAGAGCTGACTAACATAAGTGTCTAAATAAAGAAAATGAATTTATATGCATTAAACAAATTTGGCCATCTGAGAACAATTCAAATACAAATGTGGACTGGAATTCCATTTCTCTTCATGTTAAAAGTACGTAATACAGTAGTGCACCGCCTTCTTGATAAAGGTACAGGAGGGTGTAAGTGTTGCTAACTATAACAGTACATATATCCTCTGTTTCCAGTGCAACAGTTGTGTTTTCCAAATCTTTGAATATAATCTTTTTTGTGTTTGCAACTTCTCACATTTCTTCAGATAGCAATGAGTGCCCTAGAGGCAGCACTGCTCTAAAATGGAAGAAACTGCCATGGAAATCCTGATGCTTTGCTCTAGTGTATTTCTCCTCAAACCAGGATATTGACCTGCAGAGGTAGAGGGGGATAAATAGAAACCATGTTCCTCAAGTTCTCTTGGCCACTTCATGCAAGAGCATGTGCCTTCATATGTGCCCAAAAGCTAGAATAAGCAGGCAATAGTTGACAAGGATCTTTAACAGAAATAGAACATCTTTTTGGTTTTTTTGGAAAAATTTTCAAACTAATAAATGTTAGTAAAAGCTTCACAAAAGACACTACATCAGCCTCGTCATAACTTCTACAGTACTGCTGGATTCTGTGTGGGCACCCTACGCGAGATGAAGGCAGAAACATCTGCAGGATGCTGATCCTAGAAGGTGGCCAGGAGCTGATGACTCTGAAATGGCTGTAAAGAACCCGTTGCCTGCCCCCACAAAAAACTGCAGCCAGCCAGGGGAGCCCCTGCAGCATAGTTCATTCATATTTAATGTAGAGTCACTGTGAGGGAAGAAGACATTACTGGTGACACAGATGTAGATGCACTCATTGAAGAAGGTGATCCAGGTCAGCAGAGACATAGCTCCGAATGACTATGTCCCAGTGGCAACACATGCTGAGGCAGGAACATCCTTGAGGGACTGCAGCTCATAAAAAAGCCCTGCCAGGGAAGGCTCACCCCCAGGAAAAGAGCAGCTCATAGGTGACCCTAGCTAGAGCACAGGAAAATGAACGGGAAGTAAGGAGCAGAAAACACAGTAGGGGCTGGGATGGGGTGAGTGTAAAACTCGGTGAAAACAAAGGAAGGGGAGACCGGGAAAGGGAGAAAGGAAGTATCTGACTGAAGCAGAGCCTGGGAAAGAAGGAGGAAAGATGTCTTCTTGAGTGTTTCTTTAGTTGTGTATTTTGCTGTTTTCTTTTTATCAGCACTTGGATCAAAGATTAGAAGTTTATGGTAATAAACTACAATTCTTTACTTTCAACAAAGTTCTCCAAGTTCTGACAATTTTGCCCACCACAGATTCATCCTCATTAAATTCTGTGGGAGATTTATATGAAGGATTGAATCTGACTGGCAGTGGGATGCAGTTTTTTACTTATAGACCCTTACATGAGTGTAGTTAAATTCTAAATCTAGCAGCATGTGGCTGTCTAGTCCCTGCCAGAAATCCACTGGAAAGATATATACCTCTGCATCTTGACAACACGGTGCGTCTGCCCCATTGCAAAAGCAAGTGATATGATTGCTGAAGAGAGGCCATTCAAGATAATGGCCAGTTCAATTCAACTGCAAGATTTCAGCTACTGGTGAATAAGCAAAGAGGTAATGTGACTTCTGAATTTGCAAAAAGTACATTAATCAGCTTTGCCTTCTCTATGACTTTTTTTTTTTTTTTTTTTTTTGCAAATCTCTAGCAGTAACCAGGCCATGTTCTTAAGAACCACTTCCTGCAAGCTAAGAAGTAATTTTCTCACCATGAGATCAGTTAAACTCCCTCACCCCAAGGGAAGCAATGAGAGTTCTGTCACCTGAATCTTTTCCAATTAGACATGAGAAAGCAGTGAAAATCAGGAATAAAGTAGAGAATATCTACAGGAGGCAACTAAATGACTTAAGAGTCCTTTCCTATTTCTGATTTCTGAGATTTTCCTAAATTAGACTAGAAAAAATTTTGAAGCCTCTGATTAGCAGTCCGTACTGGTGAAACCAACATCTTATTCTCCAAGTTCTCTAGTTAACACTAGCTTTATTTTTGATTTACTTCCTGAAATGTTTAGGGAATTTATAGGAAATTTCAGCTTTTTTAGATTCTAGAGATATCCTCCCTACTCTTGTACCTGTTCATCTTGCAAGGTGCCAATTTTTCCCAAGAGAATTCCCAAATAGCCCTTTTTTCTTCAACATCAAAAATTATTCTTTATGTTGTATCATGATTAATCTCCAATTTCTTTTCCTTTGTTCACTGACCTAAAATTTATGATTGTATTAAACTGGTATTAATTACAGTTGAAATGAGTGATCCTCTCGTGATACTTTCTCAATGTCTGATAAAGAAACAGCATACTCAAGAATTCTAATATGAGATCATTTTCATATTGGAGCTTGCCAGAAAGCCTCTTTTGGAGGGCTGATGTTAAAGCAGAGATGGCAGATAAATAGAATGAGCCTACAAATTTGAGCCCCAGAGCCACATATACTTGGAAAAAAAAGAAAGCAGATGTTGACTGGGGATAGGGAAAAAGCGTTTAACAGTGGGGGGACAAAGTCAAAGCACAGAAGAAATGTGAAAAAAAAATTAGCAGATGCCTGTACTGACATCTGCTGAAGATTTTGTACTCTGGGGTATGCAGGTTGGACAGAAATATTAGTGACAAGTAGTAGAATGGAATTTGTCAAGAAAGAATCATAAATTCATAGAATGGCCCGGGTTGAAAAGGGCCATAATGATCATCTAGTTTCAAGCCCTCTGCTGTGTGCAGGGTTGCCAACCACTGGACCAGGCTGCCCAGAGCCACATCCAGCCTGCCCTTGAATATCTCCAGGGATGGGGCATCCACAGCATCTTCGGGCAACCTATTCCGAAGAAACTGTAGGAAAACACATTGGGTTAATGGGGAAGGTCTGGTTTAGGGACCAGAGGCAGACCTTCAGCAGGACAGGCCTAAAGGGTAAAATATAATCAGTACTAGCATCAAAAATTGTAGCAAATGTAATTATTTTAGATTTCTTCATAACCATTGATATGGCACAACAAAGAAACAGCTAGAAAGATTATCCTTTTCTACTTGTTAAAATGCTCTACTCTTCACCAATGGCATCCAGAGTAGGTGATAACTGCGCAGTGTTCTGTATTTTTGTAGTAGAGAAGAGGACATGTGTCATGGTTCTGACCCAGTTCAGTCCAGTTCCATGACTAATAGGGTGGAGGGACCCATGGATTCACGCTCTGGGAAAGGGGAAAGGGAGGTAGGGAAAAGGTAGGGAGGTGGGCCTAAAAACAAGACAGCAGCAACGAGCTAAGGGAGAAAACTAATATACTAAATACGATAGCAGAATGTGAGATAACAAAATATAATACAATATAATTGGAATTGTAGCAAGTAAATCAATTAAATGAGAGAGAGTGTCCAAAAACCGAAGGCCTTACTCTACTGCTGAAGGTGAGACAGCTAGGGAGCACATGCCACAGAGATGAGCAGAAGAGAGGAGATAACAGTCCTGTGATTCCCAGTCAGTTTATCTTTCCCCCTGAACAGAAAATGGAAATAGAGAGTGAAAGTCTTCTGGGAGCTGTAGTTCTTCTTCTCTTCTGAGAAAGGTACTCAGAACTATTGACAGTCCATGGAACTAGAGCATTAACTCTTTAACTCCCAGTGATAACGTGGAATACCAATAACCAAAAATCGTAAAACCGTGATGTGTCTGGCCAATTAGAGAGAGGGTATGTATGTAAATGGGAGTATATTCCGCATATTTTCTAAAATAAGTGTGCATAATACAGTTCATATAATTACAGATGTATTTGTGCCTTAACAGGAATACTTAGTCTGTTGTCTGTTGTACAGTGACATACGACATAGGCTGAGTAGTCATACAAGAGAAGAGAAACAAAGGTGTATCACATGACTGAATTATTAAAAGCAGTCAATGCCAGGAAGAAGTTATTTAGATGTGTACATGCTGAGTTTCATCAGGTGGTCTCAAACTTGCTCTTTGCTTATGGTGGGCAGGATTTTGCTCCTGGTGAACAAAGAAGTAGCACACCAGTATCTAACATTAGCCTCAAAGGGATAATGTAGATGTCAAAAGCTTGTCAGATCCTGTGGCACAGTGACAAGCTTCATACAAAGCACTCACTTCATCATCCAGGTGCTAAGCACTATTTATCCTTTACAGAATAAAATCAGAGAAACATCTAAAAATTGATAGAAAATATCTCCGTTCTATTTTCAGTATGATCACTAACACACTAACTCAGCTGCAACCGTTTTCCTTTCATAAAATACTTCTAGACCCATTAATGGGAGAAAATAATACCAAGTTATACAAAGCTCATTTGTGCTGCAGTTTTTTAAGTGATGGAACTACATCAAAAATCACATCAAATCCATCACACATAAAAAATAAATATTCACAAAGTCACAGGGAAGAAATTTCAGGTTGTTCAGGACTTGAAAGTCCTTTTTTCCTCTCAGTGTCCAGCTGTGTCACACAAGTGCCTATTTTTAAAAATAAGCACTTAGGCACAGCAGGACTGCTAGCCCGCAAAGGGATTTAATAATCCAAAATGGCCTAACATTCTTTGAGACTGTGTGCTGTGAGTATTTAAAACAATTATTCTTTGCACCCTATGATTTTGCCTACAGATTCTTCATTATTAGGAACATTTCCAGTGGACAACTGAGTATTTAATGAACGATTTTCTTTCAATCAACAGGCAAACAAATCAGGATTTCTGACTAATCTTTCATCCCTTCCATCTTTGGTATTTTTTATTTTGTTTTATTTTATTTTATTTTATTTTATTTTATTTTATTTTATTTTATTTTATTTTATTTTATTTTTATTTTATTTATTTTATTTTATTTTATTTTATTTTATTTTATTTTATTTTATTTTTTTGTCATGAGAACAGAGAAACGGTTATATAAATTAACATATTTATTATGTTACTTATTTAAATAAGTTAAATACTTATTTATTTTATATTTATATAAATTAACATTGCCCTGGGCAGTTAAACTTTGAAACTTTATCTTTCACATCGTCTCCAGAGCTCCTTCTGGTAGTTAATTTTTACTGATATTCATTTGAACACACAGTGCAACACTATGCAGGTCTATAGTCTTAAAAAGGACATAGACTGCGTACAAAGAAATGAATACTTGTGAAAGTATAAAACTGTCAAAAAGTAAAAGTATAAAATTCAGAAATATATATTTGAGCTTACTTAAACATAAGGTACCTTGTAGTGGACAGTAGAGTCTGGGAAAGCAACCAAAATATGTATTTCAGGATGAAATACTTCAGACAAAAGACATGTGAACTTTCTCTCATGTTTTATTTTTTTCTAAACTGGTTAAACTTTCAACACTCTTTACATAGCATTTTCTTTACTTGTATTATTGTTATTACTTTTTCTATCCTCCAGTAGCTGGAAGATCCAGTCAAGGATGGAAAACTTCACAAATAAGTGACTGTGCAGAAATAGAGACATAGAAAAATGATCTTTTCACTTGCTTTAGCCTAACACATAAAGATAATTAACATGCAATAACTAAAAACATTCCACATCTAAAATTTATCCTAAAAAGTTTTTCATGTAAGAACAAGGAAGGAAATAGAAAATGCATGCAAATATGTTGTCTTGACTACCACATATAGTAAGGAATTTTATTTTATCTTTTTTTTGTAAGAACAAGAATAATCCTGAAGAATTTTATGAATAATATGGAAGAAAGAAAATACTTTCTAAACTTGCTGTGAAAATGGTAATGAGTATCTGTCAGTATTTTCTTGGCACAACTTATTGAAATGTAAGGCAGGGTTAGAAATTGACAATTCTCCATACAAAAGGAAGATGCTAGAGCCTTGGCCCTATTTTCAACACTTCTACTGGTCATTTGAAAGAGAGATACTCATACTTCTCTCTTTTGGCTACAAGCCCTTAGACTCTTAGTGAGTCTGTATAGAGCTGGCTTTCCCTTCCTGTGTGAAAATAAAGATCGCTTCCCTGCAACACCACACTTTCCGATGTGGCAAAGCTCTAATATTTCTCACTTGACACTTGCATTTGTAGTGACAAAATATGTCTAAGGAATTTCAGATGTGTGTGGATCACTAGCTTAGGGTGGCAAAGGTTTGAGACAGTGGATTCCAGAATTGTGGAATTGAGCTTAACTGCCTCACAACAGTTATTGTAGTTGAAAGCAGGATTTTTCTTGTACATATTGCTACAATAAAATGCAGAATTATGATTACAGTCATTATTTGAGAAAGACTCATATTCATGATGTTAGGCTTGCTTCTCACTGTTTTATGACTACTTTGATTTAGCAATCTAATTTAGCAAATAGACACCCTGACACTCAATTCAAATCTTTTGTATATATCCCTTTCAAAATTGCATTATCCACATATATATACAGCTCAAGATAAATTTCTGACTTCTTCTGGGGAAATTATTATACTTTTGACCATAGGTATGTGATTTCTGGTAGAAGACTGAATTTTTTCATGTTAGTTAAGCCATAACAATTCAGTGTAAACTCTCTAAGAACTAGGGAATTTAACAGCTTTAGCTAACATGTTGTAATAGGTGAAAAGCGGGGCATTCAGAATGTGATGCGGAAGGCCCTTCCCCATGGTGTTTGTTATTGGTTGACCTAGATAGATGAACTCATGTCGTCAGAAGGAGAGGAGGCACTCTTTGCCTAGATAAGGAAGTGCATGACCACTCCCTATATGGTCCTCGGAAACGTGGACAGCGTGTGATATTCAGCATGATTGGCCAGTAGCTCGCGTGAGCTTCTGGAACTGTGTAGTAAAAGATAAGATACGTTATATAGTTCTGTAACTCTTAACAATAAATGCCATTTTGCTGTTCACCATATTGGTGCCTATTTGCAGTGATTGGCCAGGATCGGGATTTAGGTCTCAGTGAGCAAGGGTAAAATACGTGGGGTTGTCAAGGTTCGGCAACATAACAGACCCAGAACAACAACTCTGTATTAGCCATATATTTTTGCATTAAAAAGGAATTCATCTCACTGCCCATGTGTACCCACCAATGTCTCAGCCACTAAGAACAGACACCTTCCTACTCAAGCAAGGACTAACAGTGGACTCATACCTTGTAATACCTTATGGTTTTATCTGTGTGATCATGGTGAGGATATGGCCTGGCACATCAGAACCACAAAAATATAAGGCTCTGGTGGACACTGGCACACAGTACACCCTAATGCCATCGTGTTATAAAGGAGAGGAATCCATCTACATTTCTGCGGTGCGGGTTCACAAGAACTGGCTGTACTGGAGGCTGAAGTGAGCCTTATTGGAAAAGACTGGTGACAGCATCCTACTGTGACTGGCCCTGGGGTTCCATGTGTCCTTGGTATAGACTATCTTAGGAGGGAGTATTTCAAGGACCCAAAGGGATATGAATGGGCTTTTGGAATAGCTGCTGTAGAGATAAAGAACATTAAGCAGCTGTCTGTCATGTCTGGCCTTTCAGAGGACCCTTCCGTTGTGGGACTGCTACAAGCAGAAGAATAGCAGGTGCCAATCGCTACTGCAACAGTGCACAGGTGACAACATAACACTAAGCAGGACTCTGTGCTCCCCATCCTTAGGCTAATCTGTCAGCTGGAGATGAAGGAGTGATCAGCAAGACTCGCTCATTCTTTAACAGACCCATATGGTCAGTGCAATAAACCAGTGGGGAGTGGAAGCTGACAGTGGACTATCATGGCCTGAATGAACTTACACCATTGTTAAGTGCTGCTGAACTTGACACGCTAGAACTTCAGTATGAACTAGAATCAAAGCGGCCAGGTGGTATGCCACAACTGACATTGCTAATGCATCCTTCTCCATCTCTTTAGCAGTAGAGTGTAGGCCACAGTTCGCCTTTACTTGTAGGAATGTCCAGTATATCTGGAACTGTTTGCCCGAGGGGTGGAAGCATAGCCCAGTCATCTGTCATAGGATAATCCAGACTGCGCTGGAACAGGGTGGAACTCCTGGGCACCTATAATACATTTATGACATTATTGTGTGGGCCAATACAACAGAGGAAGTGTTCAGAAAAGGAGAGAAAATAATCCAATTCCTTTTATGAGCTGGTTTCATAATAAGTGAAGTAAGGTCAAGGGACCTGCCCAGTTCCTAGGTATAAAATGGCATGATAGGCATCATCACATCCCAATGTATGTGATGAACAAAATCACTGCTATGGCCCCACCAAATAGTAAGAAGGAAACACAACCTTTCCTAGGTGTTCTGGGTTTCTGGAGAACGCATAGCATCAAAAGCCATAATCATCAGGTAACATGGAAGAAGAATGCTTTTGTGTGAGGCCTTGAGCAACAACAAGCCTTTGAACAAATTAAACAGGATATAGCCTGTGCAGTAGCCCTGAAATCAGTCTGGACAGAACAAGATATAGAAAACTTGCTTTACACTGCAGCTGGTGAAAAGGGCTCCACTTAGAGTCTGTGGTAAAGAACATATTGGGGAAAAGAGTGTGGGTTGTCCCAGCCTCAGCCAAAGCAAGCCTATTCATGGGGTTGCTTTTGCTCAGGAAGCTGGATTTACTTGGTGGGTAATGAAAGAAAATGGGAACATTCAGTGTGTACCACAAGGGAACTTTATGCTGGGAGAAAACAGTCAGTAGTTGTATGTACATATGTGTGTAATGTTCATGATTGTTGTTATGATTTGTACATGTATATATTTGTGTTGTACAATTTAAGCATGATGTAATGATATGGAATAAGGAGCAGATACTGTCCTGGTTTTATTGGTGTTCCACATCATGACATCATGCGCCAAGCTGTTAGTGATGGAACACAATGCTGGGGAGCTGCACTTCCTCGGCACTAGTTCCTGGCAGTCTCAGCTATTCTCATGTGGGTTCCGGCTCTCTGAGAGGAAGACACACTGAGAAGAGACAGACTACAGCTCCCAGAAGTCTCCAGTACTCCCCTTATGATTTCCAATTCTGAGTAAAAGGGGTAGAAGACATGGTGACAGGAGAGAATGGACTCTTCCGTTTGTGGGTGTGATGGCAAGCAGCATCCCTTCTCTCCCACTTACGTGATTTATTACCCATAACTCCCATTTTATATCATTTTATCTTACATTCTTTTACCATTTCTAGTAAACAAGTTATGCCTCCTTATCTTAATCAGGATGTCTCAATTTCTTTTTCCCAAAAAAGGGGAGTGGGGAAAAAAGAGGCCAGGAAGGCCCCTGTCACTTGTAATAACATCAACCAAACCACAACAGAGAGCTCTTTGAAGAGTCCATGAGCTATGGCAAACAAAATATTCAGGAGCTGATACTGATATGAAGACTACATCCACAAGAAAAATCTTGCTAGTATGTTAGTTGCTAAGCAATAACTATAACATTTTTTAAACCTATGGTTGCACAAAATAATACATAACATTGCTATTCAAATTCCCTTATATAGAGTTGGACATTGAAAATCCCAAGGCTAACATTACATCTGGGCCATTTCTGAGAAAATACCCTTTGCAAAGAAAAATTGTTACTAAAAATTAAGGACTGGACCAATAAAGGACCTCTGGAGGCCTGTTTGAGGCTGTCTTTACTGGCAGTCAGGTTTCCCACATCTCTCATGTTCCTGAACATTTGGGCATGGGGCAGGGGAGCAAAATCTCTCCCACTGCAGGCAAAGAGAAAATTTGAGACCACCTGATGAGACTGTATGTGTACAAGTCTATGGGGACAGACAACATTCCAGAGTCCTGAAGGAATGGGATGATGTACTTGCCAGGTCACCTTCCATCATATTCAAAACGTCATAGTTGTCAGGTGAAGTCCCTGGTGACTGAAAAACAGGAAACATCACTCTCATTTTTAAGAAAGGTAGAAAGAAAGAAAAACCTGGAAAACTGCAGGCCTGTGAGCCTTTCCTACGTGCCTGGGAAGATCGTGGATCAGATCCTCCTGGAAACTGTGTTAAGGCACATACAAGACAAGCAGGTTATCTGAGACAGCCAGCATAGCTTCATCAAGTGCAGGTTATGCCAGACCAACTCGGTGACATTTTACTATGGAGTGAGAACATCAGTGGACAAAGGAAGACCAACTGCTGTCATCTATCTGGACTTCTGCAAGGTCTTTGATATTGTCCCTCACCACATCCTTATCTCTAAATTTGAGACATGAATTTGAAGAGTGAACCATTCAGGATAAGAAATTGGTTGGGTGGTTGCAGCCAGAGGGTTATGGTCAACTGCCTTATGTCCAAGTGTAGTCCAGCGATTAGTGGTGTCCACCAGGGTTCTATCTTGGGACAAAACACTTCAGCATCTTTACCAATGACCTAGAGCAGGCATGTCCAACCCAAGGCCTGCAAACTGCATGTGGCCCAGGACAGATTGTAAATAACTCTGCCCTCTGCCACTGCACCATTGTGGTGGTGACTTCTCCTGGCCGAGAGGATGGATCAGCCCCAGGCATGCAGCCATCACTCAGCAACAACCAAAACATTTTCCCAAAACAATTTTCTTCACTCAGTGCAGCCCAGGCAAACCAAAGTGTTAGACACCCATGTCCTAGAAAGAGGAATTAACTGCACACTGAGACAATTTGCTGATGGTACTAATCTGAGTGGTGCAGGTGATGAACCAGAAGGAGGGGATGCCATCCAAAGGGACCTAGACAGGCTTGAGATGTGGGCCCCCATGAACCTAATGAGATTCAGCAAGGCCAAGTGCGCAGTGTTGCATTTTGGTCAGGGCAATCCCAGATATGTCTACAGACCGGGAGAAGAACTCATTGAAAGCAGCCCTGTGGAGAAGTTCTTGGGGATCCTGGTGGACAAACGCTGGACATCAGCCAGCTGTGTGCGCTTGTATCCTGGGCTGCATGAAAAGAGGAGTGGCCAGCAGCACGAGGGAGGTGCTTGTCGCTCTCTGCTCTGACTTCATGAGAACCCACCTGGAGTATTGCATCCAGGTCTTCCAGTACAAGAAAGATGTATAGCTGTTGGAGTAAGTCCAGAGTAGGGCCACAAAGATGATCAGAGGGCCAGAGCACCTCTTCTATAAAGAATGACTGAATTTATATGAATCTATAAAGAATACTTCTATAAAGTACTGGGTTTGTTTGTCCTGGAGAAGAGAAGGTTCCAGGAAGACCTGCTTGAGGCCTTCCAGTACTTAGAGGGAGCTTATAAACAGGAGGGAAACCTACTTTTTACATGGTCTGAAAGTGATAGGACAAGAGGGAATGGCTTTAGACTAAAATAGGGAAAAATTAGGTCAGGTGTTAGTAGGAAATTCTTTACTCAGAGAGCAGTGAGGCACTGGCACAGGCTGCCCAGGGACGCTGAGAATGCCTAATTCCTGAAAGTGTTCAAGGCCGGGTTGGATGGGGCCCTGGCAGTCTGATCTAGTGGGCAGAAACCTTGTTCATGTCAGGGGGTTTGGAACTGCGTGGTCTTTAAGATACCTTCCAGACCAAGAAGCCATTCTATGATTCTGTAATAAATCTGTGCACTAACTTGAACAAGGCTTTTTTTTTTTTTTTTTTTTTTTTTTTTGTGGAGTACACTCACTGCTTCTCCTGCCAAAGGAGATTGAGTCCTTACATATAGTATTTTAGTGTATAAACATGTATTTGGGCACTTACAGGGCATACTGCTGGTCAGTCATGAGGTAACGAAACTCTTTTGCTATATGATTTAGTTTCTAATGTTCTCATTCTGGTGTATGCTGTCTGGCACCTTATTCAGGCTAACAGGGAAACTGTCAGGCATAATACTTGCTGGCTGTGATTCCTAGTGCAGGATCATAAAATAGCCAGACAAAACAGATCAAGAACTAGTTCAAATTTTGAATTTGTGAAGGAGGGATCAAAAAACAGAAGAGGAATCCCAACAGATTAAATTAGATACACTGGTAAATCAAGTAGTTCATCAATGAACAGGTGAGCAAGAGCAGTTTATTTGCTGGGGCCAAACAAATGGAATGGGAGGACCCAAATATCCTGTAAGTCCAATGTACATAGTACAGTGAACACACAATTTCCTCAAAAGGACAAGGTTACCCTTACATTTCTAAAATTCCATTCTCAGTAATCCTTTCCTAAGACCCACACAGCTTTATCCCCCACAGAAAAAGCTTAGGTAAGTCTTTCTTTTTTCCTTTATCTTCCTTATCAAATACAACAATTCAGTCTCATATCAGTACTGAGCAACAACTTTGTAGAAGATATTCATCTTTTGGCAGTTCATCTAGGAATATCTCCTCAAATGCCAAAGTCTTTCTATTATTTCAAGAATCTCTCTGATACTCCCAAGACCTCAATGTTTCTGTCCACAAATCCACTATTTTAAAAAGTCTGAATGAAAATTATCTTTGCAATTAGTTCAGTATAAATTCATTGAATGTTTAAAAGCTGAATGATTATAAAGTGTACAGAAACTGGTCTACATAGATCTTCAGAGAGGTTTTCAGTGATGCAAGCATATATGTGAAACTGCATTTAACCAACTTCTTGATTCATACCTCTTCTTGGCATTGGTTTTCCTATAAGTGTGTACTTTAGAACAGAGTGAGAAAAAATTGCCTTATCAGGAGAATATATTTATTGCATCAAAAACATTCAGATTCCTCACAGAAACAAAAGCAGCACCTTTAGGAAACTATGGAAGCACAAAGAAATTTTCACCACAAGTGAGGTAGCAGACCCTTGGCCAAGTTCTCACTTGGAATAATAGTATAAGCAGAAACAAGTACGTGCTTTGAATCAAATAGAACAAAGTCTTAAATGTAGGCCTTCTATTCCCAATGAGAGTTCAAGACACTAAATTTTCACTCCTTTTGTAGCACTGCATCCATTGCTCTTTAGTTTGACAAAAAAAGAAAAATCACCCTAAGTATTTCTACGGGAAGATTTTAAAAACTGTACATACCTTGAAAGAAAACTGTGATTCAATGCATCAATTTTTCCCAGCATGTCAATCTGTTGATTGATCGTAAAAATGTCTGACCAGTTGTACTCCATCACTACTGGCATTTCATTAATTTTCTCTTAGTTTTTTGCATGTATATTACGCTTATTTTAGTAAAAAGCATTTGTGTTTCTATGCGTTTACAAATATCTTCACAAAAAAAGTGTTAGTTGTGCTGTCCATAACTGATAAAAGGCAACAAAAGAAATAAAATCTTCAACATTCACCAGAGCTCAAAAAGAAAATGAAATCAAAAAAACAAAACAAACAACAACAACAAAAACAACGGTACGGAAGCTTGGGGAGAGTAAGAAGGGCTGGCATAGGTATCAAGGCTTATTTTTTATTTCCAAGCTAAACTAACTACAGCATTTTGTTGCAAAGAGGAGCTTCAAACCCAGAAGCTGTAACTTAACTAGGTACACTGGAGGCAGTGCTAGAACTGACAGAAAGTTGTCCCTAAGGCTCTTTGAAGTCCTTTTCATGATACTTGGAAACGAATTAAGAACTTTTTATAATGAGTGAAGAACACAATTACAGCTGCTCAAGACTATAAATAAACAATCCAATCATTTTGCTGAAGTAAGATTCCCATTTTCATGCCAGTGAAGTTGTAAATCAACTATGGAACCACTGATCAGCAAAAAAAGACAAGTGGAAGATGAAATTCTAAGCAAAGAGGTTGTTTCCACAGATTCTGTAAGTCACCAAATAGCATATAATCTCGGTAAAGGCTTAGATGTATGTTTATATCTATCAGTTACAATTTTATAAGTCCATGAAATTATTTCAACAGATCCTGCAGGAGAAAACTTGTAGAAGTTATGCATGATATACCTCTTTACAGTTTATTATAGAATATAGATATCATATTCGTGATTTTATCAAAGATTGTTTCCACTCCACTCTGTGCTCCCAAAAATAGCTTTGACTTGCTTAATGCATCTTCTTAAAGTTTGGCATACCAGTTAGCTGTATTCTGATTTCAGCTGCAAGATTTTAGTATCCTATATATCATTGCATGATGCAGTCTGGGACTCTATCATGTGTTCCTAAGGATTAAAGTTCTCTGTGGCAAATCTGATCCAGAAGAGTGACAACATGCATACAGAGATTAGAATAATTTCAAGTAGGAGAGGCCAGGAATGACACAGACACATGAACAGAAATTATCATGTTAGAGAGTAAGAAGAAAATTAATAAAGAGTAGCCTTAACACTGTATGCTTTTTAGGTAATGAAGACCTAAATATAGTAGGAAAAGACTTTTTGAGACATCTGACAAGACACAGGAAGAATTTTTGTCTATACTGAGTTCCCTAGCAAAATTTCCAGTTTTCTTCAACAAAAGATCAGTTTCTTATTTTGGTTTCAGAAATATGTTTCTATGTTTTTTACTATAATTTTTAAGAGTTTTGCTGGGTGTGATATCTGAAATCACTCTGAGAGCCCTGTCTGCATGTCGTGCAGCCCTGTTGAATGTTCTTCTGTAGCAGCTGCACATCCTTTATGGTGTGTCTTGTATAAATGCATTTCACGAGTGGTGTTCCCCAGGGGTCAGTGCTGGGGCCTGTCCTCTTCAATGTCTTTATTGATGACCTGGATGAGGGCATTGAGAGCACCCTCAGTAAGTTTGCAGACGACACCAAGCTGGCAGGAAGTGTCAATCTGCCTGGGGGTAGAGAAGCCCTACAGAGAGATCTGGAGAGGCTGGATCTCTGGGCTGAAGCCAACGGGATGAGGTTCAACAAGACCAAGTGCCGGGTCCTGCACTTTGGCCGCAACAACCCCAGGCAATGCTACAGGCTTGGGGCAGAGTGGCTCGAAAGTTGTATGGAGGAAATGGACCTACGGGTATTAGTCGACGCTCGGCTGAGCATGAGCCAGCAGTGTGCCCAGGTGGCCAAGAAGGCCAATGGCATCCTGGCTTGTATCAGAAACAGTGTTGCCAGTAGGAGTAGGGAAGTCATTGTCCCTCTGTACTCAGCCCTAGTGAGGCCCCACCTCGAGTACTGTGTCCAGTTTTGGGCCCCTCACTGCAAAAAAGACATTGAGGCCCTGGAGCGTGTTCAGAGGAGGGCGACGAAGCTGGTGAGGGGTCTGGAGCACAGGCCTTATGAGGAGCGGCTGAGGGAGCTGGGATTGTTCAGTCTGGAGAAGAGGAGGCTCAGGGGAGACCTCATCGCTCTCTATAACTACCTGAAGGGAGGTTGTAGTGAGCTGGGGGTCAGCCTCTTCTCTCTTGTAACTAGTGACAGGACGAGGGGGAATGGCTTCAAGGTGAGCCAGGGGAGATTTAGGCTGGACATTAGGAAATACTACTTTTCTGAAAGAGTGGTCAGACGCTGGAACAGGCTGCCCAGGGAGGTGGTTGAGTCACCGTCCCTGGAGATGTTCAAGAAACACTTAGATATAGCGCTGGGAGACATGGTTTAGTGGGGTTGTTGGTGGTAGGTGGATGGTTGGACTAGGTGATCTTGTAGGTCTTTTCCAACCTAGCTAATTCTATGATTCTATGATTCTATTAAGCTTGACATTCTAAAAGTAAGCATTGGGTCAGAAATATACTCATTACTTCCAGATAGATCTACTCATGCAAGTAGTGTGTTTACAGTAAAGGAAGATTAAAATTCAAGTAAGCAAGATGAAACAAATGTTATAAAAAGATGTCTGAACCAATTAATTTTCAGTAATTGATGTGTACTTGTGAAGGCTGTACAGAAACCTTCCTTTCAGTACACTCTAGGTTATGCCAGAAGTGTGTGTTTAACCTCCCTCACAGCAAGGAATTTTTTCCTAAAGCCCAGACTAAATTTCTCTTGGCACAGCTTTGTGCCATTCCCACATGCCATAAGTAATCAGGGTAAAGAGCCCAGCATCTCCCTGTCTACTTTCGCTTCTCAGGGAGATTCAGAAGTCACCTCTCCACTTCTCTCCTCCTGACTAGACAACACAAGTGTCCTATGAAGACACTCATAGATCATGCCTTCCAGCCCTTTTACCAGCTTTGTTGCTGATAAAAGGGCTGGTGTGAACTACTCAATAATGAATCTAAGTGCTTTACTCTTTGAAATTCACAACCCTGTGTCTAAGTGTCTTGGTCACAAATCATTTTACACGACCACAGACTAAATCGTAAACCAGACTACTACTTCTTCCAAACTGTTCCAATTTCTGCAAGCTGTAATGGGATGCAATTTCAAATGCATCAGCTTCCTTACTACAGAGATATTTTATCATTGCCTCTAATCCATTCTTACCACTTACTGCTCCTGAAAAGATAGGAAATAAGAAGACATAATTGCCATGCAGAAATAACTTCACCTATTCTGATGGAAATGGTGATGGCCAGGCATAAAGTTCATGTCTGAAGTTAGTCTATGGCTGACAGATTAAGGACAGATAACAGAATCACTGGAGGCTCAAAGATTTGTGTACAGATAAGGTATATTTCAAGAATCCTGAAGGCTTCAGGTCTCGTGACTACTTTTTTCCTTGCTACATTGCTGTCCTTAATCCATCACAGGCATGGTGTTGAAGACAGTGACTTCTGCCTGAAAAAAATTCTGGGTTTCTGAAGCATTAGGTGAACATGCGTATTGGGTGGTCACCTTGTTTGATGTGTACCAGAAAAATCTTACTGCAATAGGTACAAGCTACTGCAACAACCAACTCCTCCAGTCATTCTTTTATAAGATTTTACTGCATTAGTTACTTTAATGCAAAAAAAAAAAATGTGTCATGTAAGGCAATGCTATCACATCCTTTTTTCTTCTCCACTTCTTCGTTGTGAGATCTGAAAACTATTTCCCCTTTTGCAGAGTTCTTCCCACCACTCTCTCAGAGCAAATTGTAGAAGCTGCTTTCATATAAAAGTTGATCAGAAACAGGACATCAGAGTTTCAGACTCTGCTTTTGACAGACATCTTTTCTACCATTTTTCATCAGCTGTCAACAGATACTGAAGTCAGATATTGCTCTTGTATTGAGATGCTAAGAGCATATCTACCAAGCCCAACATTTCAAAGAAGTCTGTAGACTTCAGCAACATAAGCTAACTTGTTGATGACATAAATTCATAGAATTGCTTAGGCTGGAATGAACCTTAAAGATGATCGAGCTCCAACCCTCTTCTGTGGTCGAGGACGCCAGCCATTAGGTCAGGCTGCCCAGGGCTCCATCCAAACTGGCCTTGAATGCCTCCAGGGACAGGGCATCCACAGCTTCTCTGGACAGCCTGTTCCAGTGCCTCACCGACCTCTGAGTAAATAATTTCTTACAAGCATCTAACATATATTTCCTCTCTTTTAGTTTAAAGCCATTCCCTCTTGTCTTATCACTTTCAGTCCATGTAAAAAGTGTTTCCCTCCTGTTTATAAGCTCCCTTTAAGTACTGGAAGGTCACAGTGAGCTTTCCCCAGAGCATTCTCTTCTCCAAGCTAAACAAGCCCAGCTCCATCAGCCTTCAGATCATTTCATGGCCTCCTCTGGAACTGCTCCAGTGGCTTCTGTGCTGGGAGCAACAGACCTGTATGCAATACTCCAGATGGGACCTCATGAGGGCAGAGTAGAGGGGTACCATCCTTCCCCTCTCCCTGCTGGCCACCCCTCTTTTGATGCAGCCTAGGATACAGCTGCCCTTCCAGGCTGCAGGTACACACTGCTGGCTCATGTCCACCTTGTTGTCCACCCCAGGCCCCCAAGCTATCAGTCTATTAGTAGTATTTTTGCCAAATGGTCGGCAATAGTCTCTAAATCTGTACATGTTTAACTGTCCCCTAGATTTTTTTAAACGTGGTAGCATTTAATCTGTTTATCAGCCATGCACTTGACTAATGACTTGCTTAGTTGTCTGTCTTTACCAGATCTTCTCCCCAGCTCTGAATCAGGTGCCCTTGTGTCTTTTCAAGGATAAAGGGGGATTGGATGTCTTCCCAGACTTACAGCTGATCTTCTTTCTTTTTGGGAAAATAAAACAACTGTAGCTTGAAAGATGAATTTCAATCCTTCTCTGAAAGAACACAAAGTATTGGTAAGGAAATGTGGGAAGAAGGAATTAAGGAAAGCACGCTTAGCACACAGTAATAAGACTGCTCAAGGCTAAGACATAGCTATCATGGGGCAGCTCACACCATGGGAATTTCTGAGGTAGAGATGAGAGGGAGTCACCTCTAATGTAATTTGCAACTGTAGAAAAAGGAGGGAAATAACAGGATGTCTCAGAATGTTCTGCTAAAAATATGCACTCTGTAAAAATAAGTCCCTGAACAGTTATTTATTGTTAACTACTGCAGAAAACAATATCCTCCTTTTCTGAAGTACATTTAACTCCACAGGTGCATGACTTACTCAGACAGAAAATATAAATGATGCTTCACATACTTAAAAGTGTTGTTGAATCTAATTTTCTGATAGAGTAATCTTTGTTAGCCTCAGGCTAGTGAAGCTCCTAACTTTAAGATCCAATCCAGACTATTAATGCTCAAAGGCCTCTTTTCATCCCAGTTACACCTGTTCAGATTTCCAAGAACAAGACAGATAGCAAATGTACACCACATTTTATATGTGAAAAAAAAAATCACAATTATTTCGGTGTCTGGAACAGATTCTAATTGCATTAGAAGAACATTTGTCATGGTTCTGTGATTTTTGGTTATTGGTATTCCACATCATAACATCATGTAGTGGATATACCTGGTTCTCAGAAGAGAAGGTCTACTACAGTCCCCACAGCACTTTTCTCCTCTGTTACCATTTTCCAGCCGGAGGGAAAAGATAAAAGCTCACAGTATAAGAACTTGCAGATCACGAGACCTCGTCCCTTTTTCCGCTGTCTCTCGTCTTGGCAGCACCTCGCTCTCCAGCCGTCTTATCGTCGGTAGTAGAGTAAGACCTACCTTGATTTTGGGACATTCTCTCTCTCTGTATTGGATTTATCAGCTTAAATTGTAATTCTATTGTATTATAGTGTGTTGTTTTGCATTCCAATATTTTATTTAGTAAATTAGTTTGTTTCTCCTCAGATTGTTGCCGCTGTTCTTTGCTCTCAGGGCCATCTCCTTACCCTTTTTCCCTTTTCCCTTTTCACGGGGTGTGGACCCGTGGATCCCCCGTCCCCTTTGTCACGGAACCGGGCTGAACGCCCGTAAACCGTTGACAACATTCAAGTTATGTCAGGCACTTGGAAAGTGAGAAACGTGTATGTAGCAATACTTTGAGTTTCTGGCCTTGGTCTGTTTTTCCAGCCAAAGTCTTAAGCAGTATGTAAGAAATCTGATCAGGATTTTTCTTCTGAGCATTATTTGTTGGTGATGTTGATAGTCTAGCAACCATGAAAGTAATAGCCTACTTAAATCTTGGTTTTACCATGCCATGAAGCATGATTATGCTCCATAGATTGTAGAAGAGGTCAACAAAGAATGTAAGTTTATAAATAGAAAAAGCTCATCATACACACACTTATATCTGTATCAGGTTTCATCCAAATAAGCTGTTACATACTATATAACAATCTACTAAATTGTTCAGTCTCATAAGATACTTGAATAACAGAGTTGATTTCAAACTGAGTCTTGGTACCCAGTTAATTCAATCCCTTCAGCAGCAGGGAAAATTACTGAAAGGAACAGGAAATCCCACCTGATCAACACATGGCTAAGAGGCTGGTGCCAACAGTGCAATTTTGATTTTTTTGATCATGGGACATTTTATTCTGCACCAGGTCTTTGAAAAGGTTTGTGGGAGTCAACGTTTTACGGGCGTTCAGCCCAATTCCGTGACAAAGGGGACGGGGGACCCACAGGCCCACGTCCTGGGAAAAGGGGAAAAGGGGAAAAGGGTACGGAGATGGCCCTGAGAGCAAAGAACAGCGGCAACAATCTGAGGAGAAACAAACTAATTTACTAAATAAAATATCGGAATGCAAAACAACACACTATAATACAATAGAATTACAATTTAAGCTGATAAATCCAATACAGAGAGAGAGAATGTCCCAAAATCAAGGTAGGTCTTACTCTACTACCGACGATAAGACGGCTGGAGAGCGAGGTGCTGCCAAGACGAGAGACGGGTGGAAAAAGGGACGAGGTCTCGTGATCTGCAAGTTTTTATACTGCGAGCTTTTATCTTTTCCGTCCAGCTGGAAAATGGTAACAGAGGAGCAAAGTACCATGGGGAATGTAGTAGTCCTTCTCTTCTGAGAACCAGGTACATTCACTACATGATGATATGATGTGGAGTACCAATAACCAAAAATCATAAAACCATGACAGTGGGAAGCTTCTTCTTCAGTTCTAGGTTGTATGGGTGTGTGCCCTTATTTTCTTTTGATCTGGAATATACTTAGATAAATGTAGAAAAATAAGAATAAAAATAAATAGATGTACAAATTTTTCATAGCTTTTCCTCAGCAATACTTAATACCTCTCTATCTATACTTTTACCTCATATCAAATAGTGGTAGGTATGCAGTATACATCATTTCTGTAGACAGCTGTATCACAATATTTCTTAGCATCAGTAGATCTCAAAGACTTCTCTGTGTGTTTTTCTCTCCAGACTGCTTTACAGCTGTCATTAGACTTGTGAAATTTAACAGCACTCCAAATGCACCTGATTGATTTTTTACTTTATTAAGTACAGATTACTACATACAAAGAGCTTTTGATTTCAAAATGTAGATTTCATGAGAAATAAAAATTACAAGATAATGGAAAATTAAATTTGAACTTAACAGCTCATTTGAGCAAGTTAAATGATATGATGTATGTGCTATATCTTTGATTTATTCTCTCACTACATCCCACCTGCCAAGAAGTTAGCATAATTCACATCGTTTCTGAGCGAAGATCCTCCTTCCCATGTTTTCTTTTGTTCAGATGCTGAGTCAGTCTGTAAGCTAAAGGTTTGGAATCTGACTTTGCTATTACCTTAGTATTAATTTGACAGTTTCTCTGACATATGCTGACATTTATAAGAATGAAATATGCTGGTTTTTCTGTGCTTAAAATCTCAGAGATAAACAGCTCTTAGGTTTATGAACAGAATTCTTTCTCCCTATTTTAGTATAACTGGAAAAAGCTTTCTTTCCTCATACCTAGAACTGCAGGCATTAATATGATGATTATTCAATATGCAGTTTTAGTAAGGACACAGTCCCTAAGAAAGATGACAGCTCCACAGTAGCCTGCACAGCCCTCAGAAATGAAACTTGTCAGCAGGAGCAGCAGGAGTGATTTTCCATTCTTAAAACAAGAAGGCATTTCTCCCAAAAAGGCACCTTTAACAAGGGTCAAGCTGCATGCTGGGTCTGGCCCCAGGCATTATAACAGTTTCCTCAGCAGCGATAACCTCCTAGAAAACAATTTAGCCATGGATCTCAGAGACCAGCTGCCAAAAAGTGTGTGTCTAATTTACAAAATTAGGAGTGAGGTCTTACTGGCCTACAGAGAGAAGGCTACTGCTGCTCACAATGTCAAAATGGGAAAGGAGAGTTTTTCTGATGTGTCAGGTCATCTGGAACAAGCTGTCACAGAGCCTGGAGAGGAAAGAGAAGCAAAAAGCTGTTGAAAGTGAGTAGCAAAGGAGAGGAGAAAAGTGCAGGCTCTCAGGAGGAAGAAGCCTTTCCATCGGATTGTCAAGGCAATTCCTCTGTGACTTCCATTGCAAACTGCAGCAGTACAGCACAGAAGTGTTGAGGATACAACACTTTTACTTCTGCTGGCCCTAGAGTCCCTGGCACACAGTAAGACAGATCTGACCAGCACCTCGTGACTTGTCCATAACTCGATGGCAGTGTGCAATGCACAAGTCATACATAGCTTTTTTAACATCAACGTGGGCCCATGCTGTTGAGCTCCGTGTGCAGACAGTTCTCAACAAAACATTCATCTTTTATTAATGCAGTAACTGTTGCTATTTTTTTTTTTTTGTCTCCAGCCCTAGACTAAAAACTACTAGAAATTCTTATGTAAATCCAGTTCATGTCTCATTGGTCTTTTTATTAACTGGCTTTATGGAGGTGTTTGCTTTGCCTACCCTTAGCTGGACACCAGTGGCTGTTAAGTTAGAAATGGGAGTACAAATGATACAGATGGATCAAATGCATAAAACCAACTGAAATGTCACTTGCCAAAATTTAATTATGTTAACTGATTATGCTAAAGAGGGAGACATCCATCACATGGATGATACAGCAACTGAGGAATTTCAGACAGACTTTAAAAAAGTGTAAAAGAAACATTCAGATTTGTGATAGTTAATTATTGCAGCTCACACACTGTATTTCTGATGCTGATCCTGAATGTACAGTTCATTGACTGTCAGTTAATTACATGTCAGTAAAACAATAAACAAAAAGGGGAAAAAAAAAGAAATACAGAGCAAAACTGCAGCAGCGACAAGCAGCAGTTCTGCACTCTGAAATAATCTCATAGCTAAAAATCAATTACAGAAGGAGGAGCAGGCAACAAGTCAGGAGCTAATGAGCTGTTTAAATTCCCTGGTCTTGCAGCTTCCAAAAAGAGTGTGAATACAATTCATGCACTGTGTGGTGGTAATTTTATCTTAAACACTATGATGACAGCACAGAAAACACACATTCTGGTTTTGATTGGTAAAGAATTTTTTTCTTTTTTTCAATATCACTAAGACTCATTTCTTGGCATGGCTAACAGAATGCAGTCATGAAAACAATCTTGCAGAGCTAGCAACTCACAACTAACCTAGATTCTCTACTGAGTGAATTATCTTCAGAGCAGAAAGCCTCTAACATAACAAAGCTACTTCTGGATCTGCAAATTACTGAGCTGGATCCAGCTGAGAGATGCAATGTGTCAGTCATGCACATAGAGGAGGAGAACACTTACAGCTCAGAGCACCTAAAAGCTGTTCTAAAATCCATCACCTTCACTAGTATCCACAAATCACTGACTGGAAGGGTGTCTGAAGATTCTTTGATAATACTGAGGTAAAGACATAGCATATGTAGGTAGCCCTGCAATCCTCACTTACTTGACTGACTCACAGGGAGCACTTGCTCACAGGAAGCAGAGAGATCTTCTGAGCTATTCCCACACTGAAGATAATTTATGAAATTTGTAGCTTTCCTTTAATCACTTCAGAGAGCAGGGACGTACAAATGTCTCTTAAGTTCCGTTCAGCTCTCAGGATGAGCACAGCTGCCTGGACAACGTGATGACATGCAAGACTTCCTGCAGCTGTTACTTTGCTAATTCCCATATGCTGGCTTGACTTTTCCAAGTACATGCATTTGAAAGTCAATTCCTTACCTTCCTGAAAAGAGGGAACAAAAGAAACAAAAAAAAAATGAAATGCTGAAAAAAAAAATGGTTTTCTAACATTACAAATCTTTACTTGTCAGTGACTAATGAAAATGAATTTCAGACTGCTGTCCAGCAGATACTGATTACTGCTTAGTTTCCCATTGTAACACAGAATCCTCTAATTGCTTCCATTCCTCTGATCTCAGAAAGTGTGATTTTTCTGCAGGAGCTGTTAAGTGGAAACAGTAGGCAGCAGCACCCAGTAAACCAAGAATAACTTAATAATATATTCACCTTTTTTTCTTTGTGCTATATATATACTTCAATTTCTGAAGGCAAATCTTATCTACTAATTCCTCCTCTGCTCTGCTATATGAAGGTTGATTCTGAAATCACTGTTGATTATTGTAACATTTCAGCTGAAATCTTAATGGAAATAGCTTATGCAGCGTGGAAGTATGCTGATAATAAACAGGCCTCACTTTCAAACTAACTTTCATGTTCTCTCCAAGCTTTGATGAAAGCTCTGCGTACAATTTGAAAAATGATTGCAATTTTATACATATGTATTAATATATTAATATATATTAGTATACTATGCTATATATTAATTGTTTTGATCTTTTCATAGAAATGGTAATCTTTTGCAAAGCATCCACTGCAGTATGCAGGCCCTACTAATGTAGCATGAAAATATTTAATTAGGCTAAAATTTTTGTTTGGAAAGCAACCCGCATTTCCAAAAAAACAGAAATCCTTGTTCTTCAGTCTCAACATGGCAGACTTGGAGATTAGATGTACCTGAGAGCCCTTTAAAACAAAAAATCCATGGACAAACGCTGACTAGAAAAACTCTGCCTTGCCTGCTTTTCCTTTTATGGTCTCATGTACTCTGTATTCTAAATTATATGAAATTACTTATTAAATTATGTATTACTATATTGCAACAGTGTAAAATGGATTCAGTGCTCGTCCAGGTAATATACTTTGAAATTCTGATATTTCTGAAGTGCAGTATTTCAGAAATTGTATTTCATATCTAAAACTTAAGATTTCACCACTCATTCTGGTTTAATGGATAAACAAACATGAATATGTTTTCATGAGCTTTGCTGCCCCCCATCAGTGGTCTAAGTCAATGACAGATAGCTCTGGAATACATTCCAAAACTCCTCACTATCAATTTACAGTCTGTTATACATGCTTTAGAAAGGCAAATCTGTTTCCTCTAAAACCAGCCATCTTTTGTTAATGTCAGAAGAGGGACAGTCATGTTCTTACCTCCAACTCCGTCTCATTCACAGTGTTTAGTATCATACTCATTATGGACAGATGATAAACCTATGTAGAGGCCATTCTAATTTCAGAATAGGGTTTCACCAAATTATTTATTCAGTTTAGAAAATGAACCTGATTTAGCTTTTCAGAACATTTACCAGTTCATATTAAGTAAGCGAACCAAGGATGCTGTCATTGACAGCCACTAATTCAAAATATCCTGTAACTCTCAACTCTCATAGTTCCCTATACATAATTTACATAAATAGAGTGCAAAATCATTTTTCTTTGTAATGAACAGCCCTTTCCCTGGAACATTTTCTACTCTCCCATTGTTAAGATGTTTAACTAACTATGAATATATCAATAATATCCATATTAACATGTAGATATGATAGTAATAGCACATTAAATCTTAACAGGTTGAAAGCAACCTGTTAACCTTTCCTTAATTTGCTTTCATTATTATTATAAAAAAATAATAAAAAAAAAAAACAAATAATAGGCAGTCAGTTGAAGCAGTAGCATGCCATAAATGATAGCCCATAAAGCTCCAAAGATGCAAAACATGTAAGTCTTGGCAAGGTATTGTAGTCAGAACAAGATATTCATCTCTATATTTCTGCAGCAGTGACAATGAATGATATGAAACGACAAACGTTTATGTGCAAATTGCTCTGGTCTGTGACAGCATTGACCTCTTCTTGTCATGTTGATGAGCAGCTAAGACTGCAAGCAGCTTTCGTAGAGGTACACTGTGGTCCTTTCATTACGTGTATTATCTTGTACAGCATTTCATTTTTATTTGTTTTCTACATAGAACTCCTACATTAACGCACTGGAAACACTGCTACTTCCAAACTGAGGATCATTTGACCAGCAAAAACAAAGTGACAAAAGCATCCCTGTCTGGTAAGAAACAAATCTGTCTTCTGGGATGGGAAATATCCTGAAATGATACAGCAGGTTCTCTTCTCCTGTGAATCATTCACAGAGTGAATCAAGAGTGCTTCAGCATGACAGATTACCTCTATATATGCAGTACAAAAGTGGTTCCTTGATTACACCACACAAAGTAGCAGAGCTGAGGGTAATCCTGAGGCAACTCTCCCTGGGGAGCTACTCTCCTCCTTAAGCTTCATGGGAAGTGGACAAAACCTGCACTGTCCCAGAGAGAACGGTAAACTCCATTTACTCTCAGCACTCATCCTGATACAAAAGCCAGATTGGCAGTGCTGTTCTCCCCAGGAGACATGACGACAGGCCTTCCCAGCTGCATTTCTGTGGCTGCCTATTGACTGTGGATGGGTTGGTTTAACAGCTGAAAACGCACGGGCCATAGAGTATGCATGCATTAAACAAGGTAATAATACAAGGGGGAAACAGCACAAACAAGAAGTTCTCTCAGAGTTTCTACGGGGAGAGGTGGAAGGAACAGAAGTGTTCCTTGAACTATAAAAATATCTCTCTTATAGAAAGAGTTCTAGCCTTCATATATTACATATCATGAATTATAGTTTTCCTAGTGATTCCGTGTTGGTGGGTACTGAAGTAAACTAAGGACTGCTACAGAACATACTGAGTCAAAGCAAAGAAACTTGGCTGTTAGTTTGAGGGGGGCTTGGAGGGGTTGGAAATGGGTTTCTGCTGGCATCAGCCAAAGCTTTAGTGCAATCTACAGCTGAACCAATATGAAAGAATACCATCTACACAAGCTCAATTTCTGTATTACAAGTAACAAGCATTTTGTGCACACTGGTTCCTGTACTGTGTACCGTAACTGTACTGATGCTTTTGTATCTGAGTCACAAAACAGTGCCATATCCATCTATGAAAGGATCATCGTACATGTTAAACAAACAACAAAAAAAAGCTATACAGTTCAAAAGCAACTGTCCAAATTATGGAGTTATATTAGTGTGAAAGACATGCTAACAGTACCAGTCTATCATAATAATTAAAAAGGCTCAGTTTTTAAGACTAAGATCTCAAGCTTCTCATTCCATATCCATATTGTGATGATTAGATGAAGTGCATAAGAGTTACAGAAATTCAAATGACACAAAGTTTTGAGAGCTCTATATTACTGCCTGTATGTTAGTATCAGAAGGGAATAGAAAATGAATTGTTAGATCTGATAAAGAAACACATTCATCGTTCATCTAAACATACTTTTACAAAAAGTATTTTTCAGAGAATGACATGGTTGGATTTAATGTTTTTATTTCAATAAGAATAAAAAACAGAATTTGATTTCATAAATTTCAGTTTGAAATCATTGGTTGTCAAATTTTTATCAGTTTTGATGCATAGTAATACAATTTCAAAATGTGGAATTTATAAGTGTTGAAATTAAATACTACATCATTAAGGCTTGTTCTGTTTCTTTCCCATTAAAAAAAAAAAAAAAAAAAAAAAAAACAGATCTGTTACTTCTACTAAGCTTTATATTTGAGGAATCCACATTTTTTTGGAAAATCCTTTACAGCGGTAAAGTTCAAGCTTGTTCATAGTATTTAAAACAGATTCACAGCAGAACATAAAACAAATATGATCAAGACAGCCATTGATAACATCCTCATGGCTGATGCTTTTCCCATCTTTAACTTCAGCATTTTGCAGTTATTACAGACTATTTTTAAAAATAGCACTATTAGGAATTGCTTTTCATTTTCTTTATAGAAATAAATGAAAAGTCATCTGAGAATTAGTCTTTTTTCAACTTACTCTGTGCAAGTGACTGACTTAATGCTTCTAACCAACTGCAATGAGATCATATTCCTGAGACTCCTTTTCACCTCCAGACATGATCTTCCCCTCCAGGGCTGATGTATCGTTTGCTATATTATTCTTCATAAGGAAGATCACCAACATTTATAAAAAAAATGACAATTTCAAGAAAATGAGCATGCCACTGTTTAGGGCACTAAGCTGCGCTTCGTGGATATGTGAGACAATTACATTTTCAGTGATGTGAACATACCGAGCATCTCTGTGCCTACAGAAACACTGACTTACAGAAATGAAGGAAGCATTCTGAAAAGAATTCACAATGGAAAATAACACAGTGTTATACAGTACCTGCTTCCAAAGTGGTAACCATGGTAATTTCTAGTTAAACAATACACTATCAAAAATTTTAGAAGTTTTACCTGAAGATACCTTTACTTTCTTAGACACGCTAGAAGATATTCGTTGAGATATACTGTGCCTTAAAATCGGAATAAGTAAAAGCATTGCCTCAAAATCATTGACTAATTCATTACAACAACCCCTCAAGTGAATGAAATGTTTATTATCTCTGTTTTGAAAAATTATATGCCTCCTGATAGCAATGTAACTTATTTACATGAGTTCATGCCGCAAGAGCCTGGCTATAACAGCCTAGCTAAACGTGCCTACTCTTTTCCCAAAGTTTATCTGACCAGACACATGTTTCCAAAGATGACAAAGCTAAAATTCACACTCTCTCTTAACCATACTTCAAATCAAGAGCATGAAACAGTTTCAACGATACCATTGCATGATGAACTTTTCCAGTCATGACTTTTGTCAACAGTACAGATCCAGGCTGCTGCTATAGAGAATCACAGAGTTTGAAAGTCACAGAGTTCTGAGTCTGCTACTGCACAGGATTTACTGTGATCGATTAAGAAAATTTTCAAAAGTTGAATTAACATACCACTGGTTATTTCGTAGAACATGCCCTGTAACAGCCTATTTACAATAGCAGGAGTGAAAAATCTGTCTTTCCCTCCTGCTTTACTTCTTTCTCCTTGAGGCAGACAGCTTTATTAGGAAGGTGTTACGGCCTCCTGAAATGCAGCCACCTATACAATAGCAAGTCCCTCAAGCACTCTAATAGTTGATACTTCTTCCCCTACATTTGGTTGTGTTTTCCACTTTTAATTTGTAGCCCTGAGGGCAGAAAACACAGCTTCTTGTTCAAAAGAGGATTTCTGAAATAAGTCACATTTCTCAATACAGAAGTGTAAACTCGTAGAACTGATGTCTTGAACTAACATAGAAAATGAATGATGAGAGGACACACAAAGCATGTAGTAAGCTTCTCGTTATCAAAATGTTGAGACAAAGAACTGACAAATAAGCAGTTTGCTTACTTTCAACAGTTCTCTAGCACACACTTCCTTCTCTTAATACAAGGAAATGTGCCCATGCAGCAAGTCAGCACGAAGTTTATAAGCCATGCAGAACAGAGTATAAATGTGATGAAAGTGAAACAGGTCTTATACTGTGATGTGAATTACACCCCTGAGGGCTGCAGAGTAGCAATGACAATTACAAACAAAATATGAAAGATATCAAAAATATCCCAAAATATTAACATCTTCCTACAGAATCATAACAACACTTGCACTGGCACTGAGCAAACATGGAACAGTAGTTGAATAGCTCCTTCCTCTGGAGTTTCTAGCTATCATATTGCGTTTCTATTTCTAATTTCACTTTATTTCTAGAACACTGCAATATGGAACTGGACATTAAAGGGAGTATCTTGCCTGCCAATCATGAAATGAAACTTTAGTGACTAATTATTGATAATTACACTGGTTATTAAACTGTCAGGAATCAGTAGGCTGGTTTCTGGTTTCCAGTAGGTGTAGATTTTCTAAATGAAGAAAAAAGGAGTACTGAGTAACAATAAGCTATTTGGTGTGACAAACCAGTCCAAAAGGATGTGTGAATCCATGGCCCTTTTTTATTCCTCCCCCCCCCCCCCCCCCCCCCAGTTATATAGAAATTACTTAAATAAATGATTTCACAACATAAACTGCCAATTATGGTCAAAATTTTCCTAGTCAAAATTTAACAATTGCTGTCAAATGTTGAATGGCCAGTCAGGCTCGCTCTGAGTCCCATCTGCTTTATCAATTTTATCAGCAACTAATGAATTCAATTCACTGACAAATAAAAAATGAAAGCCTTGGTTACAGTGTTGAATGTGATAAATCCTGAATCTCAGGTGACATTTTATCTTTTGTGAAAGTATTACGTTAGATAGGTGTAGAGGTTTCATCACAACTAAACTCTACTGAAATCTACCACACTACTTTCCCACTCCTCCTAGAATCACAGAATCACAGAATCATAGAATGGTTTAGGTTGGAAGAGACCGTTAAGATCATCTAGTTCCAACCTCCTGCTATAAGCAGGGACACCTCCCTCTAGACAAGGTTGCTCAAAGCCCCATCCAGCCTGGCCTTCAATGCTTCCAGAGAGGGAACATCCACAACCTCACTGGGCAACCTGTTCCAGTGTCTCACCAACCTCACAGTAAAGAATTTCTTCCTAAGATCTAGTCTAAATCTACCCTCTCCCAGTTTAAAAACAATTGCCCCTCATCCTGTTGCTATCTGCCCTTATAAAAAGTCCCTCTCCAGCTTTCCCGTAAACTCCCTTCAGGTACTGGAAGGCTGGTATAAGGTTTCCCCGGAGCCTTCTCCAGGCTGAAAAGCTCCAACTCTCTCAGCCTGTCCTCACAGGGGAGGTGCTCCAGCCCTCTGATCATCTTCATGGTCCTCCTCTGAACCTGCTTCAACAACTCCGTGTCCTTCCTGTGTTGCCCCAGAACTGGATGCAGTACTCCAGGTGGGGTTTCATGGGAGCAGAGTAGAGGGGCAGAATCTCCACCTTCGACCTGCTGGTCACACTTCTCTTGATGCAACCCAGGATAAGGTTGGCTTTCTGGGCTGCAAGCACACATTGCTGGCTCATGTTGAATCTCTCAATAATCAACACCCCCAAATCCTTCTCCTCAGGGCTGCTCTCAAGCCGTTCTCCACCCAACCTGTATTTGTGCTTGGGTTTGCCCTGACCCAGACGCAGGACCTTGCACTTGGCCTTGTTGAACTTCATGTGGTTCGCATGGGTCCACCTCTCAAGCCTGTCCAGGTCCCTCTGGATAGCATCCCTACCCTGTAGCATTTCAGCTGCACCACTCAAGTTGGTGTCATCTGAAAACTTGCTGAGGGTGCACTAATCCATGTTGCCTACAAAGATGTTAAATAACACTGGTCCCAACACTGATCCCTGAGGATCGCCACTCATCACCAGTCTCCACTCGGACAATGTGCCACTGACCACAACTCTCTGAGTGTAACCATTCAGACAATTCCTTATCCAGCAGGTGGCCCATCCATCAAATCCATTTTTCTCCAATTTTATCCTTCTCAAAGGAAGAGGAAATATAATGAAATAAAAGGCTCATGCGTTGACATAAAAACAATTTAATTAAAAAATGGAAAAAGAGAGAGAAAAACAAGAAAAAGCTATTCAAAATCAAAGAAAGAGGGAACATTCCCTACTCGCCATCAGCAACTGATGTCCGGCCATGTCTCAAGAAGCAGGGCCTCGTTATTGTTGTTTGGAAGAGTAGATACTTTAATAACAAGAGCCCTCCCTTCTCCTTCCCATTCCTCAGATTTTATTGTGAAGTGTGATATCACACAGTATGGAATATCACTTTGGTCAGTTTAAGCCAGCTGCCTTGGCTGTGTCCCCTCCCCACTTCTTGCCCACCTTCACCCTAGTAGCCAGAGGGGTGGCTGGAGTGAGCCCTGATGCTGTGCCAGCACCACACTGCAACAGAGAAGATATCAATGTGAGAACAACACTGTTATAGCTACAATTACAGCATACAGTGCAGTATGGGCTGCTTTGGGGAAAGTGAACTTATCACATCCAGATCCAGTGCTGTATCACAGAATGTAAATACGTAGTGTATGCAGTGCACACAATGTCAGTAATAAGCATGATCTGACCAAAGCATGATTTATTCTAATTATGAAAGAAAACTTCTCATATTATCTCTATGTTCCTGTATCTTTTTTTCCTTTATAGAGCCCGGTGTGGAGATGGTGTTTAATGACACGGTCAACATGGTATACTCTCATGTTCTTCATTTTATGGCTATTTATCTACATTCAAGTGGGTAAAAGAGTTGCTAAACAAGATGATATCTTCTCTCCTCAACTTCTGAAGATTTTTATTCACCATTACCAGGAACAAGATTATCACCTGCCATTTGCACATAAATTAGTAATGAGTAAACCTGTGATTATGAAGATTATATATGCAGAGAAACCATAGTCCTCCAGCAGGCTTACATTTTTCCTCAATCGACCAACTTGACATTTACTAAAAGATAATAAAGTAAGGGTTCAATTAAATATCAGAATTATATGATCTAGAGACTAAACTTGCTCAAAATAACAAAGCATGTAGGGCATTTTGGAAATTAAAATAATTAAACCAATGAAAATCGATAGAAGACTTTAGTCTTGTAATGGCAATTCTACTGGATTATCCTCATGGAATTTATTTTCTGTGTGCTTAGAGGTGTAGTTACAATGGTTGTGAAAGACTTTACATCAAACCTCAAAACGCAGACATGGCTTGATTTAGAATCATAGAATTAGAATCATAGAATTAGCTAGGTTGGAAAAGACCTACAGGATCATCCAGTCCAACCATCCACCTACGACCAATAACCCCACTAAACCATGTCTCTCAACACTATATCTAAATGTTTCTTGAACACATCCAGGGACGGTGACTCAACCACCTCCCTGGGCAGCCCATTGCAGCGCCTGACCACTCTTCCAGAAAAGTAGTATTTCCTAACATCCAGCCTAAATCTCCCTGGCGCAACTTGAGGCCATTCCCCCTCATCCTGACACTAGTTATAAGAGAGAAGAGGCCGACCCCCAGCTCACTACAACCTCCCTTCAGGTAGTTATAGAGAGCGATGAGGTCTCCCCTGAGCCTCCTCTTCTCCAGACTGAACAATCCCAAAAGATCTAGATCTACAAAATTATTTTAAGAACATCTAGATTAAAGGTATGTTCACTGAATTTCCTAGGATTGAATAAGAAACTCGAGTGTGAATTTATATAATTGTCTCGGTACTGAACACCTAGCAATTTGTAGGCAGTATGTGAGGAATATTTTCTCCTTTAAGCTTCCCATGCTCTACTCAGCCATCATTTTGATTATTTTGTTCCTCTATGGATATACTGGATTTCACCTGAAGGATAGAATTTGATTCCACAGGTTATTCATATTTCTGAGGAGATGCAAGTGTGTAATTCTGAGTATTATTCATTTTCCTGCAGCAGAAAAAAATTGTTGTCATGGAAATATGGGCATCAGAGGAGATAACCTGATATTTTCCTTCACATCAACTTTCCAGAATGGAAAGGAAAAAAAAAGAAAAGATTTATTTCTTACATGACCTAGTGAGGAAGAAACACACTGTTTTTCCAGAATTATTCCAAAAAAAAAAAAAAAAACATTTAGAGATATATTCTTATAGAGTGTGCTACCAAACTGAATGTTGAAAACCTGTCAAAGAACTGGATTTTGAAACATTCAGACTCTACTCCAGTCGGTATTTTCTGATTTACATTCTGGTATTTGGATTAGAAATTGCTTTTATTTGGCTACTAACTCATAATTAGGATGCCATTAACCTTAAAATAGTAATGTCCTCCTTCCATTTGAAAACAAGTATTATTCTTTTCTTCTGGAATTATATCCTAAAAGTCACTTCAGACCCTGTGCTTGATTAGGTGTTTACTGTCCCCTCCTAAACAGGAACAAGGAATACTACAAAAATAATCAGTGGCTGCACGGTCTCGTTAAAGAATGGAGAAATAACTATTTACTTAAGAAAAACCTGCAATGGGGTGTAAATATGAAGAACAATTCATGAATATGATCCTAAAATCACCTTATTTCCTAAAGTCACCTTATTTCTTTATCTTATAGGAAGCAAATACTTGAATGAAAAATTATGCTTACTGACTAAGGACATCCTCTAACTTCATCGCCAAACAAGACAATGTAAAATCAATAAAAATGTGGGCCTATGCAGAGAGGGATCTCCTAGAAGGAGTCCAGCAGAGGGCTGCAAAGATGATAGAGGGCCTGGAGCATCTCCCGTGTGAGGAAAGGTGGAGTAACCTGGGTTTGTTCAACCTGGAGAAAAGAAGACTGAGGTGATATCTGATTAATGTTTATAAATATCCTTTATAGATGTTTATAAATAAGGGGGGTGGGAGGCAATTGGATGAGGTCAGATTCTTCTTCGTGGGTGGTGCATAGCAATATGACAAGAAGTAATGGCCTAAATGTCGAACATAGGAAGTTCCATACAAACATGCGGAAGAACTTCTTTACAGTAAGGGTGACGGAGCACTGGAGCAGGTTGCCCGGAGAGGTTGTGATGCCTCCTTCTCTGGAGATATTCAAGACTTCTCTGGATGTCTACCTGTGCAATCTATTGTAGGGAACCTACTTTAGCAGGGGAGTTGGACTCGATGATCTCTTGAGGTGTCTTCCAACTTCTGCAATTCTGTGATTCTGTGACATGTACAATAAAATTTGGTTAGTCGTTAATACTTTTCATTTTGGATCAAGATAGGAGAAGCACTGGGGGACAAAACTGTATTTATTTCTAAATATATTTTCATTACTTACTGAGAGATAACAAACCTGCAAAATTCGGCATGCAATAACTGGAGTCACACTACCAGAAATCATTATTCAACTACTTCTCCTTGAGTAAGGATCCTCCAAAAAAACCCAAATATTTGTGTTTTTTTCTTTCATTTCCTCCCCTTAATGAACTGTAAATAATTTTCATGAGCATTAGAAGATGAAGGATTGAAGAAGAATTTCCTAGGCTTCCTTACTGGTCATCCAAATCAATGAAATCAGAATAAGAACATGCCTGTTGCATCACTGTGTCATCTTTGTCCAAATGCAGTTTTAGATTGGATGCACAAATCCTTAAGTTTAAATATTTGTCATCTGTTTCTTTCTTCACTAGTCATTTAAGGTGTATTTTTGTGAGTACATTTTCTAAGAACTAAGTAATAATAAGAGAAATCCTAAGCAATTTGAACCACTGCAGATATCACTATCTTTTGAAGTGTTTCATGATGTTCTAGCGGACAGGATTTAGATCAGTCTAATGAAATGCAGCCTCCCTTTCCAAGCAACATAACAGAGGCTGCAATAAGCCAACAAAGCTGTCAGTAGCTTTTGGGGAAAATAGCACTTGAAATTGAAGAACAGGTCTTGTCTGGTTTAGACTGAAACTACAGCATCTTCATTTAGACACAAACAAAGGAGAAACACAGTAAAAAACACTGTGAGAATGGTTATTTTTGCCACCAGAACATTTTCAAATATTTTCAAATATTTTGTGAATCATGACTAAGGAGGAGAGCAAATTGAAAAAAAAATGACATGTTTATTTTTAATATTTATATTTATTATTTACTTTTAGTTGGAATATATTTTCTACAAAACAGTAATTGATTTTTGTTTCCTAAATAGCAAGTTACCTACCCTTGCGTTATCACTAACAGTAGCAAAATATGCAATGCAATGCTATTTAACCATGCACTTTATTAAGTATGGAAAAATCGCCTTCAACTTCACTTTAAGTAAAATCTTCTCCAAGTTTCTATTGAGTGAGATAGTACTACTGAGGCTAAGTTCACTACTATAAACACAAAAGAAAACTATATTTCCTCCTGTCTTTCACAAAAGACCTGTTTCCAGCAAGTGAGCTCTGGAAAAGCTGCCTCCTGTTAATTAAAGGGTGATAGGATAACAACACCGGAATGACACATTTCTAGAACATTTTCTTCCCTATCCAGATTCAAAACAGTAACAAAGTTCTGATTAACATCAAACAAGAATCAGAGCTGCAGTCCATATGGACAGACATGGAACAGGAAGAAACCTTGCAAATCTCAGTCTGAAGAAAATGCATCCTTGATCTCTTTTGAAACATATAAAGTCAGAAAGTGAGATTCCTGGGAACTATAAGTTTAGAACATCGGAGTTAATAGCATATATAAGCAGAATACTGAATTATTCAACACTACTAAGCATGTATCAAGATAATAACCTGATTCAAAATTCTGAATTACACTAGATGCAGTCATTCAGCATTATGCTCAGTAATAAATTCATTGCTTAGAGGTCATGGATTTACAGAATTTAGGAAGATGAGTTAGTAAAGATTTACAGACACTCTAATAATCTTCATGTTGGTGTTTTATTACCAGACATTTCTATGGGATGCTTATGGAAAATGGAAAACTCATGTAAGTACCTTTCCTAGGGAAAAACAAGCAAACAAAAAATAAAAACAACCAACAACCTACGTATTACTAAGGCATAAACTATATTCTAAAAACCCAAATTTAAATGAGATCAAATGCATATTAGAACTACAGTAGTACATCATAAAATAAAATTATGGGACAACATGTGTTATTTTATTTTCTAATTTTATCTTTCTAAATGCTGATTGTTTCCCTAAATCACCATGTTCAGTACCAAACCTCAGCAGCTCTGTCAGCATGTTTATTGCTTCCATGTTGCTGAGAAAAACTGGGAGAATCACATTTTCTAAGAGATATTTTAGTCCTTATGAATGAGAATTAAGTGCCATCCTCCAAAATAAATGGTTGTTGATGACCAGCACAATTCTTTAGTGCCCTTTCATATGGGATGCACAATTTAGCTCGCTTTAATCTTTAATTCCATTTTTGTTATTAGCTCAGCATTTCAAAGTGGAGAGACAGTACGGCTCAAATATAATTCTTGTTAATCAGCTCACCCCTGTCTCTCCCAACCAAAAGAGTAAGCTGTTCAGTATCTAAAAGAAATCATTTTATCTTTGGTCAAAAACCTAAAAAAAAAATTACCACGGGCAAAGAGTTATGATCAGTATAAAAGAGACTGTAAGAATGCCTCATGAGATTTTTACGATCTTTGTAAGGACTCTTAATGCAGTAAAATGGTCACCAATTTAAAACTCTTCAGGTTCAAAATGCCATTTACAGAAGGGTCAGGATCCCACCTCTCATGGAATGTAATTAGAAAAATTTATGCACTACTGTGACCGGTATCTTCTGCTACTGCCCCCTGTAGTATGATTATAACCAGTGACAAGTCAAACAATCATAAGATGCAAGTGAGCTGCTAATGTAGCACATACCTACCAATCCTTCTCTCTCTGTGTTTCTGGCACCAGGGTATGATAACACCCATTAACAGACAGATCTCCTACTGCCACTGTGGTTGAGCCCATCAGCAATATCAAATCCCAGGTGCTGGGCCACCAGGGTGTGGTGATACCCATCATGGAACAGGCAAGCAGCACATAAGACATTTTCTATAAAATCAAGCAGCATGGAGTCCTAAACAGTTTTAGACTGGACCTGCTGCTGGATGGTAAAGCCTCATTCCCCTGGTGGTCAGGGATATCTCAGCCTTCTTTGAGTAACTGATTTGTTCTGTTGCTTGAAGTCTAAGTACCAAGTGTGATTACTGTATTGTGCTCTGATTATTAAGAATTCTGTCTGATCCACAGAAAGTCCAGGTGACTGAAAACTCGATTTAACAATGAATTCTAGATAATAAGAAAACTATGCTAATTATTAGAAATTATTTGTAACAAAGAGTTACACTAACTGCTAGAAATTGTGGATAAAAATAAACTACTTTGATTGCTAAAATTTTTGTGTAATAACAAATATCCAGAAACATGTGACCAGTCCTCATTCTGCCAAGGATCTCCAAAAGAATCTATTTTGACAACACTGGGTAGCAGGTACTTTGGTCAAAAAAAATGACCCCAAGTTCCTACTGACTTGCACATACCACAGATTTTTTTGAAAGCTGAGCTATTACTTACAAAGTGAAATTTCTGATCTTCATGAATTTTTTTTCATTACTTGTGGCTCATAAAAGTGATTGTTAGATTTCTCCTATTTTTTGTCATTTCTTACTAAACAGATTTCAGTTAACAATGAAGCCTCTTACTACTATTCCCTAAGGATATGACTAAGCAGTTGTACTATTGAATTTCATCTCATAACTTACTGACTGCTCCTCAAGGTGACCCAGTTTTTCAACCCTCTTTTTGATGATGCTGACTAGCTTAGTTTCATCAGTAAGTCTAATTAGCACTCTCCTGTAAAAGACTGTAAATAAGGTCTGAATACTGATCTTTGAACAACTCTACCTGTAACATTACTCCAACCTGATAGATTCCTTTTAAAATTAGTCCAACATAATTTCCTCTTTAACCACTTTAAAGTCTTTGAAGAAATCACTATTTTAATTTATACTTTCCTGTATGGCACTACAGAAATATTTTCCAAGGTCAAGTATGTCAGACTTCTTGCACATTTTTATCTAAGAGGTATCTTCACAAACAAATATTTTGGTTTATTTCCAAACCTGTTACCTTTGGTTAGTCCTTGAGGAGATTTATTTTTCATAATTCATTGTTCATTATTCTGTGCCTATATTTTCCCTTTCTTTAAAAGGTTCCATTAAAATTGCAATAAAGCTAAGAACAGAATAATGTTTTTGTTGTTCCTTTTGTTGTAGGCCCTGTAACATATAGTAGACATTGAACTTTATTTAATAAAAGATATAAAGCCACCTGGAAATTTTGACTTTCTTAAGGAACAGAAAAATACTGGAAATATTTCCAGATCCCTTGTATGTTCTTCTCTTGAAATACTACCACTTACAATGAAGCTTGATACACAAGTGGTGAAACATAGGAGACTTCTGTAGCCAAGAGGGAAGACTAGATAACCTGATTTGAAAACATTCAGCTGAGTTTTACTTCAACACTTGAAGTAGCAATTTTCATATTTTATCATTTCCATCTACCACTGAGGCCACAACTTGAGTACTATGCTCAGTTTTGGGCCCCACACTATAAGAAAGACATTGAGGCCCCAGTGCGTGTTCAAAGAATGACAACGAAGCTGTGAGGAGTCTGGAGCACAAGTCTTATGGGGAGTGGCTGAGGGAGCTGTTTAGTCAGGAAAAGAGTAAGCTGAGGCGAGAGTTTATAGCTCTCCACAACTGCCTGAAAGGAGGTTGTAGTGAGGTGGGTGTTGTCCTCTTGTCCCAGGTAACAGTGATAGTACAAGAAGGAATGCCCTCAAGTTGCACTAGGGGAGGTCCAGGTTGGATGTTACAAAATACTTCTCTGAAGGAGTGGTGAGGAATTGAAACAGACTGTCCAGGGAAGTGGCAGAATTACTGTCCCTGGAGATGCTTAAGGAAAGGGCAGATGTAGTATTTAGGGACATGGTTTAGTGGGCAGTATTAGTGGTAGGTGGACTGTTGGACAAGAAGATCTTGGAGGTCTTTTCCAATCTTAATATTACTATGATTCTATGATTCTATGATTAACAACAAAGTTCCAGCTGCTTCAAGGGCTTTGCCTAGACTACTCCAGATCCCAAGGTACTAAGCCTGCTTCTTCCCCTTATTGTTTTTATTGGAAAAGTAAAAAAACATTAAGTGTTTTGTTTTACTGGTTTTGCAAAGCCAAGCACAGCTTTCAGCAATTCTTACTTCATTCCTAACCTTCCTAATTTCTAAGATTAAGAAGAAAGCTAAGAAATTTAGAAAATCTTTTCCCATTTCTGCTAATCCAAACTCTATCATCTGATAATGCCTAACTTTGCTGCAGGAAGTACTGAAAGCTTTCATAATTTTGATACAAATTCTAGCTATTTTGCATTTCTGATCTAACTACTTTCCAGTGTATTTAAAGTCATTAAATTAATTTGACTATGCAAAGCTGAGCTCTAATTTTGAGAGTTTGTTATTTTTTAGCAGACACATTAACTGCTTTTCATTATACTGAATCAGTCTCCAATTATTGCAGTTGGAATACTTTCCAAAGCCAATTCTTCAAGATCATCCTTAATATTTATCAATGTCAAATCTCAAAATATCATCACCCTTTGTCTGTTAAATTAATTTGAAGAAATCTGTTGGCTGTAACATCTGGAAGTATACAGGCACACCTGGCAGTACATTCATTTTCTGAACATCAATTCAGAAGTTGAATTTTCCCATCATTCCATTATAATTTAATTAGAAAAAAACATACAAATAATAGTATCATTACAGAGGTTTAATCAAAATACAAATCTGAACAAACTCTCAATAATTTTCTTTGTGGAGAAACAATTCTTTCTTACCATACAGTTCTTGAAGTAATTTTGTTAGAAAAAAACCTACTTCCTTCTGTGCTATTCTTGCATCTTTTTTGCAATTTACTGCACCATAAACACCACATCTCTGATTTCAGTAGTAAAGCTATGGTCTTAACAAAGCTATTATCCTGATACATATTTCTTTCAGTTCTTTTATAGCCAGGTTCAAAAGATTGCATGCAACTCTTTCATTAACTCCACCAGAAACATACTACTATTAATAATAAGACTCCCAGTGTCCTTCATCTCCTCCTCACTGTGAGATTTCATCCCTTTTTAACCCTTTATTCAGAATAGTTTCCAAACAATCTTGTTACATTTATCCTTCTCCAGGAGCTCCCTTTGTTTTGATTAACTCCCAACTTGCTGATTTTGTCTAATTTTTACCACAGTTGACTACCTGCAGAATCAACTTTCATTTCCCTGGCAATTGCTTTGGTATCTCCTTCAGTTCTCTGGAGGGTCTGCTTCAGAAAATAAACATTTTCTCACAAGAGTTATCGGATTCAAAATATGTGGGAAATAGCACACAGACACAAAACACCAACTTTACCCTCCGTTATGGAGCATTTGAAAAATCTCCTGCTCTATCCAGTTGGGTATTTTTTTTTGTGAGTGGAAATGTTGCCATGGGTAGCACTTGCCCCTCCCCATACAGCCTCTCAGCAGACAAGCTTCTCCAGAGACCCTGCCTGAAGTGCTGTGGGCAGAGGTCTAGGGAGATCACGGGGGTGGGTCACAGAGAAAACAAAGATACCAGGCAAAAGGAAAGGGAAGTAAGAGCAACTCTTTACATATTAAAGGATCATAGAGACTTCAGCAAATCAGTGTCTGAGATTTGCCATTGACCCTGATTGTAAAAGTACATAAAATTTGTTTATTAGGATGACACTGCCAGCTGTCATACAGTCTCTCCTTGGAGCAACAACAGGAACTTGTTAACTGTTGCTAGCTGGGAATTCAGCACAAGCCATTCATTGTGTCATGTTTCTTGGAGAAAAATGTTTCTCACTTGGGCATCATGAGGAAATAACGTGCTCCACATCACTAAGCTCAGAGACACTCTTGCCAAATTTGGAGATTCCCTTTTCTGACTAGGAGACTCCTGTTCTCGACCTGGAGATTCTCCCTCTCAGCTCGGACCCACTCCTGGAGACTCTGCATATCAGCTTGGAGACTCTCTCGCTCACTCAGTACTTTCTGTACTTTTTCTTTTTTTGGAGACTCTCCCTTTCAGCTTGGAAACACTCTCAGTCTGGAAACTTTCTCTCTCAATTTCAAACTCTCTTTCCCTCACTGGGATAGTATTGATTAAGGCCCTATAAGCATGAGCCAGGCCCCAAATAATTTGTGCCTCCTCAGATTTACCAACACTGCCACATCCCTGTCTCAAATATCTGCTTAGGCTCTCAGGATCTTCCTGGTGTTCAGGAGTAAAGTTCCATGACACCAGAGATGCCCATCTCTTTAAGGTCTCTCCCAAGTCTCTCCACACTCCCTGCCACTCAGTATCCTCTGGCTTTGAAGAAGGCTTCCTCCAAATATAGATACTGAGTGAAATGAGTAAAATGACATTCAGGGAGATTGACAACGTGGTCAGATAAGCATTCAAAAAATGCATCAAGGATTCAAGGGAGAGACTGGAGGCCTGCTTAAAAATCAGTTCTGCAAAAATTAGCAGCTCCCTCTGGAAGCAGGTTTAAAAGAGAAATCAAAAACATTTTTTTTTCTCTTTACAAAAGCAAGCTAGCAGCAGCCAAAAAAGTTTACAAAAAGTTTACAAAAAGTTTACAAAATATCCCAGAGTATTGGCAGTCCACCTGGACTTTTCAAGATCACATTTACAGTTACAGCACCTGCAGTATTGATAACAAAGCTCTCCGAGAGCAGAGAAAGGTTTGTTCTAAAGCTAAAAAGCAGCCGTTGCCCGCATTCTCCACCAAGAATGTCAATGGTTTACAGGCTGGTTCAGCCTGGTTCCGTGACGAATGGGGTGGGGGACCCACGGACCCACGCCCCGGGAAAGGGAAAAGGGAAAAAGGGTAGGGAGATGGGCCTGAGAACAAAACATCGGCAATGATCTGAGGAGAAACAAACTAATTTACTAAATAAGATATCGGAATGCAAAATAATACACTATAATACAATGTAATTACAATTTAAGCTAATAAATCCAATGAAATGAGAGAGTGCGTCCAGAATTAAGATAGGCCTTACTCTAATACCAACGGTGAGACAGCTGGGGAGTGAGATGCTGACAGCACAAGAGACAGGACGAGAAAAGAAGGTCTCGTGGTATGCAAGTTTTTATCTTTTCCCTCCGGCTGGAAAATGGTAACAAAGGAGCAAAGTACCGTGGGGAATGTAGTAGTTCTTCTCTTCTGAGAACCAGGTACATACACTACCTGATGTTATGATGTGGAATACCAATAACCAAAAATCATAAAACCATGACAACAGCATATACAATAAAAGCTCACATCAGAGACAGTGCATGTATAGGCACAATATTTATGGCTCCCAGAGGTAGCAAAATCAAGATACATTTTGTTCTTATGAAATGTGCTTCAAAGAAGTGCATACATAGACCCAGACAGTCACAAGCTTGGTGGGCCCCGGCATTGTCCTGACGTTGTGGCATTTGCCTTGGGACTCATCAGTGGATAGCCAGCATTTTCAGCATGTTCAGCAGACTCCATCTGTGCTCCTAGTCCTTACCAGCACTCAGTCTATTGCCTTCAGATATGATCTCCAGCCTTAGGAAGGTAAGTGGCACAGCTGTTGGCACAGCCACTGATGGTAGAGCTGTCAGCCCAGCTGTTGCCACCATGGGCAGCACAGCGCAGGGCACTGGCCGACTGCAAAGGGAGCCTGAAGGTGGAGGTGAGCATAGTTTCCACCAGGAACTGATGGCGTTATGGTAGAGCATCTGCGTAGACCAAACTCATACACAACGACAGCAGGAGGCCATGTTGGTGCAGATGTCAAGGAGCACCCATCGAGGCAACAAGGGCCAAACACTGTGACTTCCATCAGTTTTGATCACAACAACCCCAGGCAACCCTACAGGCTTGGGGAGGAGTGGCTGGAAAGCTGCCTGACGGAAAGGGACCTTGGTGTGCTGATGGACAGTCCGCGGAATATGAGCCAGCAGTGTGCCAAGGTGGGCAAGAAGGCCAATGGCATCCTGGCTTGGATCAGGAATGGTGTGGTGAGCAGGACTATGGAAGTCATCCTGCCCCTGTACTTGGCACTGGTGAGGCCCCACCTCGAGTTCTGTGTTCAGTTTTGGGCACCTCAATACAGAAAGGACATTGAGGTGCTTGGAGCAGATCCAAAGAAGGGCAACAAGGCTGGTGAAGGGCTTGGAGAATATGCCCTATGAGGAGAGACTGAAGGAACTGGGGCTGTTTAGTCTGGGGAAGAGGAGGCTGAGGGGAGACCTTATTGCTCTCTTCAAATACCTGAAAGATGATTGCAGCAAGAGCGGGGTTGGTCTCTTCTCACTGGTGACAGGTGACAGGACAAGCGGAAATGGCCTCAAGCTGCACCAGGGGAGGTTTAGGTTGGATATCAGGAAAAACTTCTTTCCAGAAAGGGTTGTTAAGCACTGGAATAGGCTCCGCAGGGGGGTGGTTGAGTCACCATCCCTGAATGTGTTTAAAAACCTTTTGGATGTGGTGCTCAGGGACATGATCTAGCAGTGGGTTGTTAGGGTAGTGTGGTTAGGTTGCAGTTGGACTTGATGATCTTGAAGGTCTTTTCCAACCTGAGCAATTCTATGATTCTATGATTCTACGATTCTATGGAAAGCTCCCCACCCACCTACAGCTTCAGCGTAAGTATAATGTCCTCCTGGTCACTGTCAGAGTCAAACAGAAAAGCTGCCAGGAAATTCATCAGGACTATCTGAGCCTGAAACTAATATCTGCAGGAAGGAGAAAGGTCATTGTACCATTGTAGGAGTCTCCTTCTTGTAGGAGTTGCAGATACCATTCTGATGACCACACCTGATGTCTAGGAAGGTGTCTTACTTACTAGCTAATGTCTTTATCAATTACCTGGAAGATGGAATGGAGTGTATTCCCAGCCAGCTTATGGAATGCACAAAACTGAGGATAGCAGTGAGTAGGACTGCCATTCCAGATCTTGGGAAGGCTGTAGAAATGGATTTACCTAAAACTCACTGCATACCCTGAAGAATTGACCTAACCAGAACAGATATAGTTTTTTAATTGTTTTTGTTGACAGGAACATTGTATAGAAGTTCCTGACTCCAAATGACAGTGCAGATCTGTAACAAAAGGAGACTTCTTCAGAACAGTGGATCTACTTTTGCATTTCACTTGCCAGTGGTTCCAGTTTAAGTTTAATCCCAAATGTCCTTCTTGCACATCATTTGAATAACTTGTATTGGAAGTATTTAAAGCTTCATCAGATCTTAATACATAAAGAATATTACATACTACTTATATGGTACTACAACTAGTATTTACAGGTTCAAACCTTCAGGATAGCTTTAACTGTACATCATTCCAAGTAGCCTTGAAGTTTTCAGCAGAAATCTGTGAGTCAGAAATGCATTTGTCAATTTTTAGTTGTAAATGGAGAATCACACGTTGCTCTACTCTTCAATATATGTTTATGTAAGTTGCTCTGAAAGCAATGCCTCCTATTTATTTCCACAGTGAATACAATGCTTATAAAAAGCACAACAATACTGCTTCATAGAGCAAATTCTCAGCTATAAAACGCTCTTTTTCAGCACAGCCACTACCATTAGCTATGCATTTTCACCAGCAATGAACAACAGTCTACATGCAGTGCTCGTAAAAATCTGCACCAGTGGAGGTGATCACTGTCACTGTCACCACTACTGAAATGCTCACCACCTCACTGTGCTCACATCCACTGTTTGGATACCTATTCAACAAAGTGACAATGAATGTTAGTGGGTGCCATTTTTTCCTCATGGAAGAATTCAGTGACACACTTTTGCTTCATATGCACTTCCATATCAGATGCCATTTTGTCAGACTGCTCCTGTGCTGCCATCTGTCACATGGCAAAAAAATGTAACAGAAAATTGGTGGGAAGTTTCAGCCTCTACTGCCATACCACCACCATCTGCTTTTGATGCCTTGGGCCAACATCATAAAACAGGACATACTATTTTTCGAGCAGCCTTCATATTTTGGTTGCACTGCTGATGCAGTTTCACTTTGTCAGCTTTTTTTTGTTACCTCCAAAAAAAGTTACCGAATACATTTTACTAGGTAGAAAAGAATTCTAAATCCAAGTTTGTGTGATGGCTGCTTCAAAAGTAAAAAACAAACAAAACAAACAAGAGGAAGAGGAAAAAATCCTTACACTCTTAAGACATTCAAAACAGGCTGAAAACTGTACCTAGTAAGAAAGTGTCTGTGATAATGGCTGCAATCATCATATGTCTCCATTTGCTTCCCACTATGTATAATTAGACATAATTGCACTTACATACATTTCTGATTGAATTGCCCAATGAAAACATTTGCTGTTTGATTATCATCTGTGTTGTAGCACATAACATCCGAAATACTGTATTTTAACTGAACATTTTAAAATAAATAGCTTAACAAATGCTTCAAAATGTCAAAACTCAAGAGCTATTTTCTATGTTTTATCATTAAAATGAAGTTTTAAATTCCAATTTTACGTTACTGTTTGTGCCATTATGCCATTTAAGTGCTCAGTAATGTCCCATGTATACATATTTTAATTCACTGAAGAAACATATAGTTACCCTTGCTTATCTGATAGTTAAAAAACTCAAGCATACAAAATTTTATGTTCATAAACATATGACACAGCAGTTGCTAATAAGTGAAGTTATGAGAGGTAGTAGCTCTAGCAGAGTTTTACATACTAATCCTCCTGTTTTAACCATGAAAGAAAGAAAAATATATTCAAATGTTGTATCTAAAACCACATAAATAGTACAAATCCACCATTTGTTTAGTTTACTGAAAAAGTTTTTTTTTTTACAGGTTGCATATTAATTCTGCTCTGTAAGAAGTCAGCAAATATATTTACAACAGAGCGATAAATAGGCAATAGAGGCAATGAGCACAAACTGGAACACAGGAGGTTTTGTCTAAACATTATGAAGCACTTTATTGTACAAGTGATAGACCACTGGAACAGGTAAATCAGACTAATTGTTCAGTCTTCCTCTTTGGAGATGCTCAAAAGCCAGATGTTCTCCCGATAGTGGACCAGATGAACTCCAGATTTCCCTTCCAACCTCAACAATTCTGTTACTCTGTAGTTCTGTGAACAGAGGCCAAGTAAGCCATAAAAGTAAGAAATGGCTCTGCTAAACAGCTATAACGTATCTTTCAAGATAGTACATCCAACGACACATTATATAATTTTTACTGAATTATTTTCATAGAATCATTGCATGATAGAATCATTAAGGTTGGAAGAGACCTCTAAAATCACCTAGTCCAACCATTTCAGTAGCAATAATTGCCAAACCAGGGCTGAATAGTGTAATTCACTAAATTGCCTGGACAAATCTTTATTTCCCCACCCAAAATGTGAGGAGCATGAACTAGCACTGCTCTACTTATGGTTGCCTCCATCAACAAGGGAAAGAAGACTGCCAGCTACACCTTGCAGAGATTCAGTGACAAGAAGCGTACAGACCCTTATATATGTGAAAAAGTAGAAACATGGATTGAAATAGCTATTGTGCAGGTCCACCAATGTGACTCATACCACACTTCTAAGTTTGGGCCCAGTGAACACTGGAAGAGATTTCTTAAAGCACCCAACTCCACTTACTGGGCTGCAGATTTTAGATATGGTTAAATTATAAAAACCAAAACCTCATATTCATTTTTAAAATGCATTTAATTGGATTCTAATAGCATTATAGGTTTGTAATTTGGTAAACATAGCTAGCCTTCAATTTTAACTAGGCTGCAGCCAGCTCTATCCTATTAAAATGTTCTTGTTATAACAGGACATTTAAAATCTACATACATACAGATATACAATATATAAATATATAAATATATATACCAAGATTAGCTGACCCCAAGATTAGTACAGAGTTGCATATTTGTAAGCATGAGACTTCAAAAAGTCTTCACTCTTAATCCTGCAATACTAAAGGCTAACCCCCCTTATCTCTTCTATTTCATTTTACTGAACCTTTGTATTGTAGTCTCATTTCTGTAATTTATTCACAGTGATCCAGCTTCAGAGTGTGCACCTTTTTTCAGGGTAATATCTTCTCCTTTTCTTCACTGAAATTACTGTCCGCTCCTTGCTGTCTTCTTCTTGCCTTCAATTCTCTTTGCTTATCAGCTTTCTCCTGAGAGCTTCTCCCTTCCTTGCATTTTCTCACTGTTGTTCCTTGACTTGAACCTACCTCCTGATGGTATTTATTTTTCCCTCTATTTGTAGAATTTTTGAAGAAAAGGAACTTGTGAGGCAGAAATAGATAAACAGACATTTACAAGTGGCCACTTCAGAAACTAGTCATTTTCTCAACCACGTAACAGCAGCCTAGGTAAGCATCATTTTTATCACGTGGTAGACTTACCTTGTTATGCAAAAAGCAGCAGAGAGAATAAAATGGCTTTTCTTCCTGTCTCTGAAGTAAGGAGTGAAATAAGGAGTGAAACAGAATAGTTTGTTTGAGAGAAGAAGGTGGGAAGAAATTAATTTGGAGACTGAATCATGAAAATCCTCTTCCTAACAGATCAGTGTTGAAACTGATTCCTTGAAAACATGCCATAGTAGCTCTTGTTTGAATAAATAGCATAGAGAAACATTCAGCATAGTCATGTGCTCCAAGGTGATAAAAATCATTCTTATTAGCCTCAAAATCAATCCTTTTCTAACATCAGTTGGGTAACATACTAGAAGGGAAAAAGGAATGTAACACCACTCAACTGAATTCATAAGCAAGATGGGTAGCAAAATCTGTACAGACTTTGGGTAGCACATCTCCCTTCTGCAAGGGATCAGTGTGAATACATTTTGCATATGGGAAGTAGTCCTGAAGTTTCTGCATGTAGCACCGTATACCAGTAGGCCCCATACTGAATGGTATGTAAAAAGAAGACTTTTTCATAGTTAAATTAAAAACTGCAGTATGTCTGAAGCAAAATGGCTAATGGAGCAGTAGGATAACATGCCCCTCGCTCACATTAATAAGTTTGAGACCTCTACAGCCTATTTCATATGAAGAGACACTGATCATAACTTGTCATCTCGTGAACACTGTAATATAAGCTGCAAATTCATTACACTTTTATGGCAATTTATATCAGCCTGGAGTGCAGACCTTCTTCATAATAAGCATGAAAATGCAAAGAGATTTTTATTATTACTAGATTTTGGCGACACAGGGGCACAAAACTTAGTAATAAGAAGACTGTGAGCTATTACAGGGTTTCTTTAACAAGATCAGGACAGAGAACTCTTTAAGGATAGATTTTTCTAAAGCAAGGAAAGTAGGACAAATTACCATCTCATTAGAAACATTTACATCACATGCTTCATGTCATTCTCTTTAAATCCTGCAAGTTCTATGTCAATGAATTCTGTTAAATACCCCTTGAGCATATACAGACTTTTCGGTCATCAGTTTAGCTTCTACATAACCATAGGATCATAAAGTGTAATCACTGCTATCTATCTGTCAGGTGTACTGGAATTAACAATAAACCCCTGTCATCATTCAAACCTCAATGGATGTAGCAGCAATTTAATTCACAATGGGAAGGTGATACAGTAACAACCTGAAAATTAGACAGTCTGTGATTAGAGAGGCCAAACTGAAAACAAAGTACAAATTAACCTAACTTTGTGATGATTCTAGCTTTTAGTAACAATAACCTAGCAATCATGACCAAAAGCTGGAAAATAGTGCAAATTTGAGAAAACCAGAGGCCATCTGAGAGGAACATTAATTTCAACAAAGCAGCAGTCACAGTTTGGAAGCAAACATTTTTAATAAAAAAAATATTTTCCATTGTTAAAGCTTCTGAGATTTGGTGCATTTGTAAATGTCTCCTCAGCATTTCTTCTCTTAAACTTCTCCATTTTATTCGGGCAGTTAATTCAATCAGCCAGTATGGATGGACTACTGTACATCTCAAAGCACTCATCCCCTCAGTTTTCTGTGGAAAATTAGGACATTTGTGACACCACAACCACCTCATACACAACCACAAGTCAAAAAAGATGTGTCTGATATAGTATGAATCAGCAGGAGAGCTCACAACAGCATGCTGGACCGGAGCTGGAATCACCATTTTTAATATCATTATTGCAGAAATCTCTGAACAAAAGCTGGATAAGATATTTCTAAGGAATAATTCTCTCACAAAGTGCTATTTTGGTGGAATATGAATCTTCCTCAGTAACATACAGATTCCAATGGGGCTTCAGAGAGAAACAATTGCCTATAATATCTGACCTGGCCTGCTGCCTCAGCAGGGCTTCTTTGCTGTAAGGTACTCTTGCACCACCAGCATTTTAATAAATTTATAGTAAAGAGTTTGTGTTTCTGAACTCCTGCTCCACTTTATACAAATGAAACTTGCTTCTCCTTATTTTAATTCAAGACCTTTTTTGAACTACTCCAGAAAATACAAGATTAACTCATTTTAGGCAGCTGTGACTACTAAATCCCTTCCTGTACTAAGGTTGGAAGAAGAAAGCTCAAGCAATTCATTTTCAGTCTTTCTCATCATTACCTCTTTTTCCATTACAGTTTCATTTTCCATCTGAAAATTTTATCAACAAAACTTCCACCAACTCCAGTGTATAAAAATCCAAACATCTTTGGAGACAGCTTAATGAAAACCTCAATTCAGGGTAACCAGATTTAAATAATGAATTAAGTTTTAATACGTATAAGTAAAAGGTTAGAGTGATACAAGAGAGCTTTATAATGCTTCTGTAAAGATAGTGATGTGCTTTTATTTGGTGTGATAGTGATATAAACTACATTTAAAAGTAGTATAAGAATGTCAGAGAAAGTTTAATGAATAGTGAAGAGAAAAAATAAAAGGCAAGAAAAATATAAGGAACTTCTTAATTTTTAACAGATAAGTATTCAAGAACTGATGAATGTCTTATAAATAAATATGGGATCTTTTCTGGTTTTCTTCATGTCATAAAAGTGGATTTTCAAAGAAATTAAGAAAAGGCAATTTCAAAACTGAAAAAAAAAAAAATGGAACACAAAGATGACTGACTATGGAATTCAAATTTGCAATCAATCGCCAAAGTCCAGAACTTAGCAAATCAAGAAAATGTTTTGAATATTGACTTAGAGACTGAGACTGTACAAATGCTAAATAACTGAAAATATTTTAGAAACCTTGTATACAACAGTTTAAGACATTCTCTAGCAATAGTAAATAAGTTAATGCTTCAGTATATATGTATGTTGGGCTAAGGAGTAGAAAGAGTATTGTTAGATTATTTCAATTTTTTTTTTAAATGTAGTTTTTACAAATCAACAACTGTCAATATATTTATGTATAACATTCCTTTTTTTTTTTAACTGTTACTATGTCATTTGGTCTTTATTAGTGGTTGAAATTTGAAGAGTGGGAGTTGATGATAAAGTTCAAGATAGAGATATGCCCAAAAGACCATCTTCTGAAAGAAACCTGAATGTTTCCACTTCTTTTGAGGATGGAAAATAACATAAGATTACAGCATGATCCACTCAGTAGATATAAAACACAGCCTGGATACAATATGCATTTTCCCAGAAGTAAGTTCTCTCACACTCCACTCGTTCAACATTATCTTTAAAGCAGAAAAATACCTATATTGACATCATATTGAAGGTATCTGAAGTGTCTTAAGATGGGTTGATTTTCAAAACCTCCTAGGACAATAAATTCCATCATTCAGTAATGGAAAAAGCAAGTTTGATATAAACTCTTTTGAGAATTTGAGTACAGTTCGCCATTGTCCATGATTTTAAGGCTTGTTTTTATAGTAGGTAAGTAATACCATATATAGTTTAAAAATATATATATGTCATTGAAATTGATCTGCCATTTCACTACCTTATCATTTATTATTGTAAGATTCTTTTACATATCACTTTCACTGACCTTACATAGATATGGTGAGGTTTGATCCCAGTAGGCAGCCAAGCACTGCTCTCTCATTTACTCTCCTATTCATCCAGTTTAGTAAGAACATTCTCTCCTGTTTTCCTCCTTCCCTCACACTTAATCAGTTTGTTGTGGTTTACCATTTATTTCACAGCTGGCAGATGTCTGGTGAAAACTGCCCCATATAATCACTGTTTACAAATAAGGAAAATACAGTGTCTCAAGCACTGTTTTGTCTCTCTTTTTTTTTTTTTTTTTTCTGAATGCAGTGCTAATGAAATACACTAATCAATATTCTAAGTGTTTGTTTTTCAGACAATGCCTCACAGCCGACACTGTGTACTATAAGGACAATCTTGATTTATTCCATTTCCTTCAACAGCGTAAAAGGTTCTCTTGTATAAAGGACACCAAAATATAGGTCGTTTGATAGCAATTGGACCATATAGATGGTTGTGTGAATTATATAAGAAGAAAAACATTGAACAAGACCTAAACCCAATGTGAACAGAAGGCCTTTCACTCAAAACAAACCATGACACTGGAACCTCTAGTTTCTGGGCAGTAACCCCTCAGGCTGAAAATGAGGGTAAATGTCACAGAAATTAAGTACTGCTCCTGATAGATTTCATACTAAGAATTTTGGAACATTTTGAACATTCTTTTCTTTCAGATGGTCACTTGCCTGTTACAGTGCACTTACACTGTACTAATACAAAAGAAAAAAAAATTGTAGTGCTAGAAAGTTATCAGAAAAAGTTAAAGAGTCAGGTGGAAACAGTATTCTAAAAAAAAGCTCATGAAAAGTATAATGAGACTGTCAAGATGGCAGCACTATTATGAAGGTAACCAGATAATATACAAGAATATACTTTGTTTTATCCTATAAAAATAATGCAAGCAAATTATGTGCATCACTTTGTAAATTGCATATGCTCTTTATATGCACAGGCTCAATTTTAGTGAGATAAACATTCAATAATTTCCTTGACACTTCTGTTCTCAAATACCTGTTGCAGTATTTTGCTAAATCTTGAGCTGATGTAATTGAAATTTTTCTAGGGTTTTCAGTTTAAAAGTTATTTCTGTGCTCTGCTGGGAAAACTATGTTGTCATTTATCCCTTCCTTTTCTCTTAGAAACATTATTTTTTAGTGTTCGTCAAATATATTGAGTTTTATATAGGTGTTTTATTACAATTGTATTACTAATACATTGTGACTAGTTAAGGAACTCCCAAAAACAGACATAAACAATATAATACAACACCACTGGTTGTGTAAGCTAACAGGAAGTAAGTAGAGGATTTCAAATACTGTTTCAAAAAAATTTCATTTTGCAGAATACTTTAAATTTGTGAAAATACTTCAAATTTCCTTTGAGAGAAAACACATCTTGCTCCCCTCAGTACAGTGGCAAAGGAGGAACCAAGTCACTGCTAGGATTAGAATAGTACAGTTCCTGTATTCAGAAGAGAATCTTCTGAATATTAGAATTGCAGTCCTCCAAAGAATGAAATGTCTCTCTATAATTTCTCTGTACAGCATTCACTTCCATGTTATCCCAAAAGAGAGAGCTGCCTTTAAAGAAAATCTGAAATCTGACCTTTAAATGATGAAGGTACTGAACAGCTACTTTTCTGTAAAATGCAGATTCAAACAGAATAAATGCTGAATGTCATGGAAGAATCCTGCTAGTGATTTTATGCTATGCTTGATTTATTTGATTACCATAAGATTATGGTATTCCATCAGGAAGAATTTGTACCATTCTAATATTTAGTGGAGTGTGACTTTAATTTTTATACAAGCACTGTACCTGTTAAAGGATATCATCAACAAAATGCAAGCTGCTGGATTGCTCCCATAGTTGCTGAATGTCATGTGTATTACTCTTGAGTTACTACCTGAGAAATAACAGTACACACTGCTATGTATTTTTTGCCCTCCTGTGAGATTCCTTCCTGGAAATGTGACAGAAACCTAATTCATTCTCAGTTTGAGATTCGCCTCCCATATGAGTTAACTTCCAGCACTTGCTCACCTCCACCACCCGCTACTCCACCACTAGGACTGGGGAAGAAGAAAGGAAAAGTTAAAGCAAGAAAAATTACGGATTGAGATAAAAATTATTTAATAACTGAAGGAGAAATGGAAGAAGAGAGAAAGAACACAGTAGAAAACATGCACAGCAAGGGCAATTGCTCACAACCTCCGAAGATCAGACTGATGCCCAGCCAAATTCTGAGAAATTTGATCCGCCTTAAACGTCTCTTCTCTGTTTTACTGCTGAGCATGGTATTGTGTGGCATGGAATATGCCATTGGTTAGACCATCAGCCTGGTTCTGCCCCTCTCAGCCTCTTGCACACCCCCAAACTGTTCAGTGCAAGGGTAGAGAGAGAAGTAAAGGCAGTCCTGATGCTGTGCAAGACCTACCCAGCAATAAATAAACAAAAAAGTGGTGTGTTATCAACACTGTCTTTGTCGTGAACCTAAAACACAGCGCCATGGAGATGCTATGAAGATCATCAGCTCCACCTATCCAGACCCAGTACATCTCCCATCAGGCACCTTCTGAAGGCATTTTGTACCTCTGTGCCCAGCAATATCAAAGGTAAGTGATAAAATTATTACAGTGACAGTGGACAAACACTGGGACATGTGGGCTAGAGAAGCTGTGGTAATTCCGTTCCTAGGAATGCTTAAAAAGCAAATAGACATGGCCCTGTGCTATGTATTGTAGCTTTCACAACCAGACTTTAAACTAGAGGTCAAACCAGAGAATCCACAGAAGTCTAATTTATTCCATGAGACTGCAATAGTTTTATATTGCCAAAGTTAAAAAGATCTTCTCCAAAAAAAGTTTCCACTTGGCATATTTTTCTCAAGCCTTTGCCATTTCCATAACTAGTGGGAATAGCCATTAGTTAAAAAATGGTTTGGCTCCATAGTATTAGGGTTAAGTCCTTGCTCCTCTTAAAACATTGAATTTTATTACAAGGAAGGCCTCTGGTTATTTTTTTTATTTATTTAATTCTCCACTTCTGAAAGCAAGGATTGTAGTACTGACTTGACCTACAATACACCATGAGGACACTAAAAAGGTTTTACCAAGCATATTGTGCTAATTTAGATATCGTATTATCCATCCAATAAATATTCGCAGATAAACAGTCACATGACTTCATGAACAGAAGAGAAAAATGTTAAACAAATAAATGATCAAGAAAGAACCATTTCACTGAAATTTAAGATCCTGTAAATTCGCAATAATAAAGCTAAACACAAACTTTGTATCTTTGATCTAAAGAATATGATAAAATTATAGTGCTGATCTTCTTTGTTAATAGTTTAATAAGAAGAAAAAAGCTGACGAAAGTCTGAAAAATACTGAAAAAAATACACGAACATGAGATAAATACATTTTTGTCACATTCATTTCTAGAAATACTTTGTATATATTTTATGGATATTTATGGTGCATACAGTTGGCTTGATTTCTCATATACAAAGGATAGAGAAACAATATATTCCTCCTGATCTACAGTAAGTATTTTGAACCTGGGGCATTTCCATATAAATGAGTCCTGTAAGACAGTGTTCCTCAGAGCAGGTGCAGAGCCTGCCAGTACAGAAGAGCCTAAAGGTAATGATGTGAATCACACATGCACATGTTACAGCATCAGAACATTATTTTTAACCCAAGAAGAAACCACAATTGATTCTGACAGGAGTATGAAATATATCATCCTTTCAAGGTCCATAGGCCATCTGTTGTGCTTGTTGGATATTTAAGGCACTAATTAATTAATGATTATGTGAAGAGTTGTAAGTTTATTTCTGCTGCTGGTTTATAGTTTCAAGATTTTCAGTTTCCTTTTTTTTTCCCCCAAACTTTGTCCTTATTTTAAGGCATACAATATGACAGCGTAAGTTCTTAAGGGAATAAGAATCAAGCCAGCACTTGATTTAACTTAAGTGGAAATTTGTTCAATAATGGAAAAATTTATCATAATTTTGTCAATATAATCCCAGAGCAATTGCATTTTACTACACGCATCAGACTTTGCAGAATATCTATGGAAATCACATCTCTGGTACTGTGGCTCTTTTCCTTCACTGGTATCAGTTACTGCTGTCTGCATTTCTGCCTTACTCCTCCATGCTGCCAAAATAAAAAATGCAGATCTTGGAGCCGATACGTGCCCCATTTATCCTCAAGTTAATCCTCAGGCCTTTCTCTTTCGCCCGTGATGGAAGAGCTCCCTATTGTGAGCAGCAACGGTGCCACCTAGCGGTCACTTACAAATCAGTTTTCGAACAATGCCTTGGGAACATGAGGTATATGTATTGTTTTCCACTGCAAACTGTAAGCGCATTCCACGCACAAACGTTTGTCATTATAAGCCCACTATAATTACTATATTTGAAGTCAACTTGAATTTATCCTTCATTTGGATCAACATCAAATAATAACCAAAAATGAAAAATACTACTAGTAAAGGAAAAATAAAAGCAGCCTAGGGAAAAAGCTGGAGAAAAAAATCATGAATTTTGTAATACCGTGAACTGGGATCATTTTCCTAGTGGACAGATATCATAGGGAAAACTTACTTAAATGTTTACTTACTTGCTTACTTAATTTAATGATTTTCATCAGCGATGGACTAGCCAGCTGCTCAGACCACTTTGGATTGTTCCCCACAAGTTTAAAGAACACGATTGTGAAAGTACAAAAGCAATTACAACTTTTACATCACCATCATATCTTGAAGAACTAAATTCTGTACAGGCTAGCAAGCTGTGTCACACATGGAATAATGCATGATTCCAACAGTAAAGATTATCATACAATTATTAAACATTGTCACTTATGATTGTACTCTGGTAAACTCCTCAGCCATCTGTTAACCAAAGTGAAGGTATTTAGAGATCATTCCTGAATCTTTCACTACAGTTTAATATATATGTGTTATCAGTTCAGAGACTAAAACTTGGGAAGTCTCCTGAAGCAGTTCTAGAGGAATACGTACCAGAAGTGTAAAACACAAGAGCTAGAGTCTTTTCTTTCTGTCACAGAGAATCTCAGGTGAATTTATTTTTATTAAGAGAAGGCAAAATTATCTCTTTTTTTTTCTTTTACAGTTGAACATATTCTAAAAGTGTAAGCTGAGGGCAAACTTGAGTAGGGAAGTAGGAATATGATGGGGTTTTTAAATAATTTTTCATAATACCATGAAACAATGTAGTGATTTCTAAATTGCACTGAAAAATAATGTATACTTTGAAATCCATAGATCTATTCTAGGTTTTGTTCAACAGGCCATAGCTTTAAAAACGGATACAGACTCCACAATGGTTCATTCAAATGTTAAACTGCAAAACAATCAACAGATTTTCCCTCAGTGATTTCCATAGCAATATTTACTCAGCAATGTGAAGATGAACAGTGCATATGTATTTTGAAATCCAGGGCAATGTAGCAACAGAGTTACTTAAGCTAATATCCAAAGAATGAATGCAATATGCACCCTGTTTTCCACTATGTCACCATTTAAGTAGATTAATTATATATAAGCATTCTCACTAGTCAGTGGACACATTCTTTTGATTTTATAATCGCTGCCTGAAGACTCAAATTTGTATTTCTTATTTATCATGTATATATATTAGACTGAACACTTAGATAAAGTTTCCCTTAAGATGAAAGTTCTAATAATTATATTTCAGACTTCATATGCAAATGATTTAACAAAAATTTATTCATACATTCAGGGTCCACACCCAGCAAGGTTCCCTTTCCCATGCTTTGACTGGAGTAAAACAGTTGGTAAATTGGGTACTCACCTGCCGACTGCTTTCAGCTGAAGTATTTCTCTGAAGCAATATAGACCACATCGTCAGTCATTAGTCAAGTCCACACAAACACAAACCTGTAAACCCAACATAGCTGTGCTCCAGACCTGTTTTCATTACTGTGGATAACACTTCAGTTTTCTTTTGTTATATTTATGGAGATTTATATTGAAGTGCATCCACATCATATCCAGATCTAGATCCTGTTTACTGTTTTTGCACTACAAAACACTCATGCATCTGTAAGAAACTTTTAATACAGAATTTAATAGGAAAAAAAATCTGAATATTACCAACACCAACCAGCTACTCTCAAGACACTTTGAATGCGTCATTCTCCGCTACCTCCGTAATGAGCCCTTCTCTGCTTTCTTATAAACTTTGTAACAACAAAGAGCTTGTTTTGTAAACAAGCTCAAATGTTTCTGTAGTTAATCTACATAGAATCATGGAGTTGAGTTAGAAGGGACCTTTAAAGGTTATCCAGTCCAACTCCCCTGCAACAAACAGGGACAACCACAACTGGATCAGGTTGATTAGAGCCCCATCCTGCCTGATCTTGACTGTTTCCAGAGAAAGGTCTTCTACCAGCATTCTGGGCAGCCTGTGCCAGTGCCTCAGCATTCTGACTGCAAAACATTTCTTTCTTATATTCAGCCTAAATCTCTCCTTTTTGAGTTGAAACCGTTTCCCCTTGTCCTCTCACAACAGATCCTTCTAAAGAGTCTGTCCCATTCTTTTTTACAGCCCCCCTTCAGATACAGAAAGGCTGCTATCATATCTCCCTGGAGCCTTCTCTTCTCCAGGCTGAACAGCTCCAGCTCTCTCAGCCTGTTTTCATAGGAGAGGTGTTCCATCCCTGGGATCATTTTTGTGGCCCTTCTCTGGACATGCTCCAACAGGTTCACATCTCTGCTGTACTGAGGACTCCACATCTGGATACAGTTCTCCAGGTGAGGTCTCACCAGCGCAGAGCAGAGGGGCAGGATCACCTCCCTCTCCCTGTTGGCCACGCTTCTTTTGATGCAGCCCAGGATACAGTTGGCCTTCTGGTCTGTGAGGGCACATTGCTGGCTCATGTCCAGCTTGCCATGTACTCATATTCCCAGGTCCTTTTCAACAGGGTTGTGCTCTATCCTTACATCCACTAGCTTGTACTGATAGTTGGGGTTGCTGTGACTCAGACACAAGACCTTGCACTTGGATTTGTTGGACCTCATGAGGTTCTCTTGGGCCCACTGTCCAAGCCTGTCTAGATCTCTCTGGATGGCATCCTTTCCCTTGGGCATGTAGACCACACCACACAGTTCGGTGTCATCAGCAAACTTGCTGAGGGTGTATTCGATCCCGCTGTCAATATAATTAATGAAGATGTTAAAGAGCACTGGTCCCATACTGACTCCTGAGGGACATCACTTGTCACCAATCTCCATCTGGATATTGAGCCACCGACCACCACTCTCTGGGTACAATCTCGCCAACAGTTCCTTGTCAGTTGAGCAGTCCATATCTTTTCAATTTGGAGAGAAGGATTTTATGGGGAATCATGTCAAAGACCTTAGTGAAGTCCTGATAGTTTACATCAGTGGATCTTTCTTTGTCTACTGACACAGTCACACCATCATAAAAAGTGACAAGGTTTGTCAGGCAAACCTGCCCTTGGTGAAGCCACGCTGGTTATCCCATATCACCTCCCTGTCCTTCCATGTGCCTTAGCATAGCTTCCAGGAGGATCTGCTCCATGATCTTCCTCGGCACAGAGGTGAGGCTGACAGGTTTGAAGTTTCCTGGGTCATCGTTTCTACCCTTTTTAAAAATAGGTGCTATCTTGCCTTTTTTCCAGTCACCAGGGCCTTCATCTGACCACCATGACTATTCAGATATTCCAGCTACTCTTATGACATCAGATAGAATATAAAAACAGAGTTTTTTCTTGTAAGCACACAATAGTTTATTTGTTGTTGCTTATGAAATCATAAAATAGAATCATGTAATTGTTTGGATTGGAAGAGACCATAAAGATCACCCAGTAACAGCTTCCCTGCTGTGGGCAGGGACACCTCCCACTAGATCAAGTTGCTTAAAGCCTCATCCAACCATGAACACTTTCAGCAATTGAACATCCAAAACTTCTTTGGGCAACTTGTTCCACAGAGTAGTCTGAGGGCAACCTCATACTAGAAACAGTTCTTCCTAATATCTAATCTAAACCTACCTTGTTTTAGTTTAAAGCTGTTACCCCTTGTCCTATCACCAGAATCCCTGATAAAGGAGTCCCTATACATCTTGGTTGTAGACCCCCTTTAGGTATTGACAGGTCACTCTGAGGTCTCTCTGAAGCCTTCTCTCTTCTATACTGAACTAGCCCAGTTCTTGCATTCTGTCATCGTAGGATAGGTGCTCCAGACCTCTGATCATCCTTGTGGCCCTTCTCTGGACCTGCTCCAACAGTTCTATGCCTTTCTTGTGCCGGGGGCCCTGGAGCTGAATACAGTACTCCATATAGGGTCTCATAAGAGCAGTCTAGTGGGAGAGAATCACCTCCTTTGACCTGCTTGTCACGCTTCTTTTGATGCAGCCCAGGATACTGCTGGCTTTTCAGGCTCCAAGAGCACCCTGCAGGCTCATGTTGAGTTTTTCATCAGCAAACACACCCAAGTCCTTCTTGTCACAGCTGCTTTCAATCCATTTTCTGCCCAGCCTGTATTTGTGCTTGGGATTGCCCTGATACAGGTGCAGGACCTTGCATTTAGCCTTGTTGAATTTCATGACATTTACAAGGGTGGATCACTCAAGCCTGTTAAAAACCCTCTGGATGGCCTCCCTTCTCTACAGTGTGTAGACTACATGACACCGGTTGGTGTTGCCAGCAAACTTGAGGGGAGTGCACTCATTCTCACTGTGCATGTCACCAACAAAGGTGTTAAACAGTGTTAGTCCTCCTACCAACCCCTGAGGTACACCACTCCTCACTTGACTCCAGAAGGACATCAAGCCATTGATGACAACTATTTGAGTGCAATCATCCAACCAATTCCTTATCTACTGAGTGGCACACCTGTCAAATCCATGTCTCTCCAGTTTAGAGGCAAGGATGTTGAGCAGGACAGCGGCAAATGCTTTGCACAAGTCCAGGTAGATAACATTAGTTGCTCTTACCTTATCTACCAACACTGTAAACTCGTAGTAGAAGACCACCAAATTTATCAGGCACGATTTGCACTTCATGTCAGCTGTCACCAGTCACCTCTTTGTTTTCTATGTGTTGTAGCATAGTTTCCAGGAGGATCTGCTTCTTGACCTTGCCAGGCACTAAGGTGAGACTGTCTGGCCTACAGTTTCTTCGGTCTTCCTTTTTTTCCCTTTTTAAAAAATGGGCACACATAGTGGTTTATCAACTTTATCCACCAGTTCCCTCCAGATCCCCATTTGCACCTCAGTGGATCCCATTGATGTGCACACATTTAGGTTTCTTAGTTGGGTCTTGAATCCAGTCTTCTACAGTGAACAGTTCTTCAGTTCTTCATTCTCTCAGTCCCTGAATTTGCTTCTGCAACTTGGGCAGTGTGGCATCCTTTGTTTTGTCATAAACTAAGCAGAACTGAGTATATCAGCATAAGAGCAAAATCTTTTTTTTTTGCCTTCAACTGGCCTTTTTCTCCAATTGAAAACTGCAGTAGTAGAGTCAATGAAAACAAAGAAGGAACTAACCCCAATAACTTCCAGAATAAAAATATAAATATAAACATACTTTTAAACATAATGCATCAAGGTTCAATATTATGAATATAAAGTAAAAGCGTTTTCTATTATAAATGTATAGCCATCCTTTTTTTTTAATTTTATATGTGTTTTTATTTAGTTAATATTTTGCTACTATTTTATTGTTCAAAAAGTGAAGTACATGCCTTGAGTAACTTGATTATGGTCAAGTAATTAATCCAGATGCACACATATTGAAATTCTGCCAGTGTCAAATCTGAAACTGTACTATAAGCACTTAACCAGGACCTGAGTAAGCAACAATTAGCTTAAATCTAGAAAAGAACCAGAAAGCTGGATCATTTGTGGTAATAATAGTTATCAAGACTTTATGTCTCTATGCAAGTGGCTGTTGTGGAAGGTATGCTACTGAAAGCATGCATAGTAATTAATTATTTTATTGATATGTAATTTAACTGTACCTCACACATAACACCAATGAGAAGAAAATACTACACCCTGAGAGTTAACACTGAAGGGAATTTACACCAGGAAGTATTAATTTTATTTTGTAAACTTCTCAGTAGAAGATCAAATAAATTAATTTTTGTTTATCCAAAAAGTCGATCGAGTATATTTAATTCAATCTCTTTCTTAGCAAGACTTAGAATCACCATATAATAACATGACCAGCGTCGGAAAAGACCTCCAAGATCATCTAGTCTGACCATCTACCTACCACAAATATTTCCCCACTAATACCTTATTGTTCCTTAGTACCACATCTCAGTGTTTTTGAACACCTCTATGGACAGTGATTCAATCACCTCCCTGGGCAGCCCATTCCAGTGCCTGACCACTCCTTCAGAAAAGAAATAGAATTTGAAATAGATTCTGCCATATTAAGGCATCTCTGTCTTGTAAAGCATCGACAGCTCTTTTATGTGGTACTGCTGTTTGCGATAAACCATAAAGATATCTGTGTTTTTGATTTTAGGTGCACAGGCATTTTTTTTAGACTTTACTGTTGGTAGCCCCTGAACAAAGTAAGTTTAGAGGATTATAACATCTGTTAAGAGGAAAAACTAAGCAAAATATTCCATATTGGCCTAGTAATTAGATTAGTGAGGAAAATTAAGACTGACATAAAATCATGAATGGCATGTATAAGGTGAATAACAAATAATTGTTTACTATTTCTATGGACTATCTATCCTTTATTCTGGACCAAAAAAAAAGAAAAGTCACCTGAACCAGAGCCTGAGGAATTAACTTTAATCCAACACCTATGGCACCTTCTCTTGATTTGCTTTAAACACCTGCTCTGATTTCAGGCACCTTCTTGAATTTCACCCCAAATATTTAATATACATTTCCAAAGATAAAAGTGTACTATAAAGGGAGACTACACACCTAGGTATTTGGGGTTCTACTAAAGGGTCAAGTACCAAAATAACAAGAGTTCTTTCTGCTGTTTTTCAGACTGTAAGCCCTATATTCAATGATATTTGGATTCAGAATTTCTTTCTGAGTTTTGAAGATATTTTAAGCATTGTCCTCTGAAAGTATAAGAAATTAGACAGAATAACTTAACAGTTTCAAGTATCTCAACACCTTTGAAAATCTTGACATAATAATTTTGGAAGTGTTGCTTAGACACTGAGAAGTAATATTTCTAGTTAAGGATTTTTCAATATTAATATTTAAATAAGATGTTTAATAGTTGGCTATCATATAATCAATATTTATTTAATTAATCACAAATATTTAATAATTCTAGGGGTTTTTTTATATGTTGTCATCTATAAGCACACATTTTAATACTCCTAAATTACTTACAAAAATGGTGCAAGGCAGAACATGGATATGGACTGTCCAAGACCCACACTAAGTCACCCTGAACATGACCAAAATCAACTTAACTGAAGTTTACATAAAAATGCTTAATCTCATAACCTAATTTTTGCAATAGTTTTACAGCAACAGAATCTGTGGATTCTGAACCTTAAACCATAGACCTTACACTGTTTATGTGTGCTACAGCTGCTGTAGCACTGAACACATGTGAAAGTCAAAAAGGACAAATTTACACTCTAAATCTAATAAACAGTGTTACAAAGAGGTTAATGAGAGGTTTCAGAGACTCTGAAGTGTGACAGTTTAATACCAGATTTCACATTAATTTTGTGGCTGATTTATGTACTAAATTGGTATTTTAGCTGGCTGTGAGGAAACAGAAGCAGAAAAATGATGGGCTGACACGGTACTTTTTAAAGTTAGAACAGGAAAATATTTATTAAACTTAAGTTGCTAGAAATGTGCTGATCGTTACGTTTTCTCTACTCCCCTTCCTCAGGTTTATTCAAGAACAATGTTTGCGAATTAACTTTTTGGAAACAGACCATGAAGCATCATCCCAAAGCTCAGTTCTGTTGCTGAGATGGAAAAGAATACTTGTCTTCTTAATGCATCAATCCTTTCCAAGGTTAAAAGACCTTAATGAAAAAAAATAAAGTTTTTATTTAAACAAATTATTTAAAACACTTTTTTTTTTTTTTTAATCAGGGCCAACTGTTTTAGTGCAACCATACTCTCACTTTTGATCACCCATGTAGGTAGATCAGAAAGTAATGCCTCCCATTTATTCCCACGTGAACTACAACAGATACAAAGAGCGAAACAACACTATTTGATTGAGCAAATTCACAGCTACAAGACAGTATTTTTCAATATAGTTGCCACCATTAGCTGATTAATACAGATGAGCTGATTGAGATGCTTTTCCCTTCAGAGTGGGACAGTTGTACAAGGCCTTCCAGAATGTGGCTTGTCTTTCACATCGCTATCACCACTGCTGAAACACACAACCAATCCACCTCAGTGGGCTCACATCCACTGTTTGGTCTCCATAACTATTCAGCAAAGTGTCAATAAATGTCAGTGGGTGCCATTTTTTCCTTATGAAGGAATTCAGTGACACACCTTTGCTTCATACACACTACCATGTCAGACATTTTGTCAGACTGTCCCTCTGCTGCCATCTGTCACATAGCAACAAAATGTAATGGAATATTGGTGGGAAGGTTAAACCTCTGCTGTTGTACCACCAACATCCACCTCTGATGTCATGGGCCAACATAAAAAATAGGAAGCATTGCATTTGGAGCAGCCTTTGTATCTACTGTAGCTTTGTGCATAAGGGACATTATCTTCTCTCCAAGTTCAATAAATAAAAAAAACCATAAATTTCATTAGTGCCGAAGATTACGAAAGAATGCTTACCAACTAGAAAATAGACACTAGTTTCAAGGCCACAAATGTTGGCATACTTCCACTCTTTCCTCTTCCACACTGATCTACATTCATTATTATTTAGTACCTTCAGCCTTGTTGATGTTGCAGTTGTTCAGAGCAGAATCTTGTGGATAATTTTTTCACTCTGTGCCACAATTCCTTTTCATGTTCGTGAAATACCAGTGCTGAAAGTCCATGCCAAAAATAAAAGCAATGGAACCCTATTTGTCCAATTGGTATCTTTTAGCAGCACTAACATCCAGTCCTGGCAGAGCAAAATTGCAAATCTGAGGCCAATCTGCTAACTGCTCCTGAGGTCCAGGACTATAAAATCTAAATTCTCCAGAGCTCAGTCTATAGCAGTCTTTAGGAAGGCTCCATGGAGAAGAGGACATGAAACACGACAAGGCTCAAGAGACACCAAATGGTCAGGGATTCTTCAGATCTTCCCCTGAGGGAGAAGTATATATATCCCCCCTTTTCAGCAGAAATCAAGAATATTGCTTGATACTTGAAGGTAATTTATCCAAACGAAAAACATAAGACAAAACATTAAAATTTCCATTAATCATCGTTTTTTTTTTCAGAAATGTTCTGCATACGGATTCTCCAGTAATTTCTTTACAAGTAGTGCAAATCTTGGTAAGTCTGCGCTGTTTGACAGGGCAGGGTATGGTGGAAGTGGGAATGTTGTTTTGTCTTACTTATTTTAATCCCCATCACTTATCTCTTGATTTCCTGATATACGCTGTTGGAGTGGTAAGACACATAGCAGAGGTACTAAGCATGCCAGTGGTCCTCACTCACCACAACAAAGAATTTGACACAGAGTTAGCAGAATTGATTTCTTTACACATAAAAGAGAACCTCAGTGCTCTGCTAGCCTGCACAGATCTTGCTTCTTAGTCATTAGAAAGATGGTGAAAATACATCACTGTTTCTTCCCAAACCCCTTCTAGATGTTTATGCTGAATAAGGATGAGAATCTGGCATGTGAATTCAACCATGGAACCTTTTACTTAATCACATGAAGAAGTTTAACAAGAGTTCTGCTACTGTTTTAGGAAAGAACCCTATCTTCACAGTTGTGACTCGCCAACCATAACATCTGTAACATACAGACTTTTAACAGAAGTACAGCAATAATTATTTTTTAGATAGCAGTGGGATATTTAAAATCCATAAAAAACATTATTGGTGCCACAGCCTAACAAGTTATAGATTACTGGACACAGGTTATAGCCAACTGCTCCTAAAATGCTATATGTACTGACGTTGTAAAGAAGTTTATAGAGGAGTTCAATAAAATTGTAAGTAGAAGCACAGTAATGTTAAGACAGCCTAAATGGCTGTTTGGAGTAGAGCCAGCATGTTTCACTGATATCTTTTAGAGTTAGCTCCACTGTGGTACTTCTGGTTTACCGCTGTGATACAGAACAAAAAACAATTTACAGATCCATTCCTTTGGTCAATTATATGTGGATTCTATCTTTACTAGAGGTTCTCCTTTGCTCAAAACTAATGCTACAGAGTGTATTAACTAGAGTGTTAAAAATTAACTAGAGGGTTAACTAGAGGGTTTTTGCTTAAAATTTACTTGGTATAGTCATAAATCCAGCCACCCATTTGCTTACTAAAAAAAAAAGAAAAAAAATATAAAGAAAATAAGGAAAAAAAAGAAATTAAGACCAAGCTTCACTGGTTCTGTATTAATATTCTCCCGATACACGCTTTCTCATTTTAATTACAAAGTCTTTGGATCATTTCCAGTTGACAAATGAAACCACTACTAACAAAAGCCTGCTTAGACTTTGTTTAAGCTCTCTTGTTTACTTAGCAGAAGATGTTTCAGCACCAATTAATCTCAAGGCTGTTCAGAGCTTTTAATTCAATGATTTATATGATCCTTGGATATAACTGACGTGTCAGCTTGTTAGGTTTTGCAATGCTGTCAAGAGAATCACTGTACATTAATGTAAGATCAGTACCATCTTCGTATACCTATTATCATTTCTGCAGAAGTTATTTCAACATATGCTGTTGACTGTGTAGCTCAACATTTTACTTATCTGAAGAACTCCAGCAGATCCTACTATAAGAGAGAAGCAGATTGCTGGTCCCCAGTTTGTGGGGAAGAGTATATGGGAAGCTACCTACCTCTAAATATATAAATAACTGTTCATAGCACATCATAGATAACTTTAGATCCCCCTTTCAGACAGTAGGCAGTTCTGCTGTTCGTGGCTAAAGAAAGAATTGCAATATGTTCATAAACCTTATTTCTATAAAGTTATTACAGGTTCACAAATCATACATTATTAACATTTTTAAAAATGCATCTACCTCTGTGCATTTGTTGTTGAAGGTTTGTTTTCAGCTCATTCAGAGAGGGATAGCTGTTCTATAAAGCCCCCACCTCAACAATCTCAGTATTTAAATTACACACAAGCCATTAGTTTATTGGTTTTGACTGAGTATGAAAATCTCATGATAAGATTTAGAAACATCAGAAAACAAGTGCAGCACAGCTTTTCCCTACAGAGGAGATATGCAACCACTGCTGTTGTTGTAGAATGAAGAGTGGAAGTTCAGGCTCCTTTGTCTCACAAACTTTTTCCTACATGCAAGCCACTAAACATTTAATTGTAATTATTTAGGAATTAATGAGGACATTTTATCTTCCCTTTCTATGCACATTTTGATTTGGTGGTCCTACCATCCCATTAATATTACTGGGAAAATTGCTGGTTTACTAATGGCAAGCAAACACTCATAGTCTGACATCAGTGGCAGGCCAAAAATGAAACTAATCTTCTCACTAAAAAACAAAGGCAGATGACCACCCTTAATATCCTGCCCACCCCCTCAAAAAAAAACCTGTTATTTGACTCTTGACTTATAACTTTCAGCAACTTACAAAGTGACTTCATTCAGAGTTTCTCTCAACATAACCAATCTTCTATAAAATATACACTTTTCCCATTAAGTGGACACCAGCTACAAATTTTGGTTTTAAAATTGCCAAGGAAATAAATAAACAAAATTTCCAAGGACAAAAATGATGTCTCGTTCAACTACAGCAAGATTTTTAAAATACCATTTGAAATTCACTTTAAAAATTCACTTTTCAGATATTGGCACTTCAGGTGACAGCCTGGTTCTTTCCAGATCAGAGACACAACATAGCGAAATGGCCAGACTTTTGTCAGAATTCTTTTTTAATTATAATTTAATTATATTTTAATAGTATAAGCAACATCTTGATATAGCAGTAACACTCCAAAACTCTGGACCATAGCTTGATCACAGGAAATACTGTTTCCTAATATCCTGCTCCATCTAGCGGCTGAAATTCTCAAAATTGCCAAAGAGATGCAAACAAATGCAGCGTGCCAGGCAGAGCAGTTTTGCCGAGACACAAATGTTTACGCGTACATACACACACACAGGGTGCAAGTTGTCAACTTTGCACAAAGTAGTAATGTTTTGCGTTATTAACTTTTCTTTAAAATATTATTTATTGCTTCTCATACAACACACCAGCTGTCCTTTCTGCACTATATTATCAGCATCAGGCCCTTTGGATAAATGTTTAATTGCAATGCTTCGCCATATTTACAATTGCATCACAATATTCTACCACAAAATACAAATGAAAGCAGATCAAAACTTCCCTATCAAAAGAAAAAAGTATTTTACTTGTATTTTACTATTGTATTCTGAAATCTTGGAAATAGTTCCATAAAAACACTGTTGATAGCAAAGAATGTATGCTTAGAGGATTGAATTTCAAGGTGCACAGCACTGTTAACACATCTATTAACTTCATGTACAAAATATTTTAAAAAAGGCAAGCTGCATGAATATATCCACATGTATTTGAGCTTTGTATGTTGTTACATTGCACAAAAAAAAAAAATATTGGTCAGCAAAACCCCAAGGTATCACAGCCTGAGCTCATGTAGAACACACAGCTGATATGTTTTTCAGAACTATCTCTGGCAGTAACATCACAGTGTCTACTTAGTAAATTTCATTATATGTACCCGAATTAAACACCAGCTCTATTAAACACACTGCAGTATATTGCTTAGCTGAAGTGCTTTGGAGAGTTTACTGTCCTTCCTGGATTTTGCATTGTGGTTTTACAGTTTTATATCCAGGAATGTTGTGCATTCAGCAAAAACATGAAGTTAGTCAAGCTTATAAATTGTGCAAAATATTAAACAAAGCATAAAAACAATAAAAATTTAAAATAAATCTAAACAGGTAACACTAACACTAGAACTGAATATGACCAGTAATAATAAATTTTATATGCTTCCCTAAAGGACTTCTTCATGGCCTTCTTTCATCAATATTTTGCTTAACAACACAACTAATTGAAACAGTCCATCAGAAAAGTCAAGTTCATGTTTGTCTTTTTCTAGACTGTGCTTTGCTGCTTGAACACTGAGCAGACCAGGCATAATGCATTCTGCTTCAAATCTAACAAAGTACAACAAAGTCTCTTCAAAGCTAAATGTTTTCAGAGTAGAAGCAGACCAGACTGAACACACCTTCTGCAAGTTGAAGCAACTCTGTTGTTCAGTTTGATAAATATTATTGTACAAGAAGAACAATCACTTGTACTTTCTCCAAGCCAGGACAGAAGAGCTTTTAAAACACTTCTCATTTTTACACACCATGTTCAGCACAGAACTTCCACTGCAACATCATATCTTACTGTATTTGTTTGTCAAAGACCACCTGCTGGTTGGGTCCCCTGGGAAGATGAAGTCAATATAAAGAATGTCAGGGACTACATTTTAAAATCAACAAGGAAAATCTGAAATATGCAAGATGTTTGATTATGTATTCTGCTATGAGTAAACATAGAAAAAAGCATTACAAAAAGTCTTTGCAAGTATACACAGTCATATCCCAGTTATTGTAGATGGCGCTCTATCTGAAAAAGCAACAAACCCAGCAGTTCTCAAATTATACTTTGTCTAAGCACATTGTGAAGGATAGAAAGGGTTTTTACAAAATGTTTCTTCCTTGCTCAGTGGATGAAAATAATGGATTTCAAGACACTCACAAAAAATACTTCCGAGTAATGAGAACTCCTAAAGTGGAAGAATTTTTTTTGCCTTGTTAACATTTCAAGTAGTTTCAAATAAAAAGGTAAATCTGGGCAATGACATCATATACACAAAACATGCTATGGAAAAACCCACAAGCACTTCAGAAGACATTAGAATACATTTAGCTTCTAATAGCAGAATTCTTATCAGCAGGCACTTACTAAGGAATAATCTCCTCAGTAGTTAATGGTCCTAGATGCAGTTGAGCACCATTAACTCCTCCCAACTGGTCATTAAGTGGCAAAAGAATAAGAATTCAGTTGTGATTAAGAACCATTCATTTAGCTCTTTGGATATTAAGTCACCTTCTTTGCAATGAAACATTAAAACACAAGGAATTTGGCTTTTCTGTTTCTTCAGTTAAAATCAGAGTTGAAAGAAAGGACAATCACCATCCACAAGGAATCGCTGTTATCATTAAGCTGTCAAAATTTGCAGCCCACTAGAATAAATTTCCTGCCTGCTATATCTATATGTGCCCAGTCCAAAAATATCCACCCAGAAACTATCAAAGAGGGTTAAAGGAGAGAAAAAATATTATTTCTAAAGGTTAAGTTCAGAACATTTACTATAGAAAAATGGATGAGCTTCACAGAGACTATCTCCTGCTGAACTGAGAGACATGATTTCTCTCGAAGATTAGGGGAGAAAAACCTCAATTTTTTTACTACAGCCTTAATACACAGCCATGGATAGGATTGTGGTTTTGAAAGTAGTTATGAAGGATTTCTATTGCAACTCCCTGATCTAAACACAAGTTCAAAAGCTAGATCTATTTGCTTATAGCCTTTTCCATCCAAGTTTTGAAAATTTTCCAGGATTCACAGCCTATACAAAAATCTTTTCAAAGTCATCACCATAAAGCTCTTTTTATACCTTATAATGTGTCTCCATTGCCCCCTTATAGAGCAACAACATAATACCCTCTTTCACAGAATCACAGAATCATAGAACGGCCTGGGTTGAAAAGGACCATAATGATCACCTAGTTTCAACCCTCCTGCTGTGGGCAAGGTCACCAACCACAAGACCAGGCTGCCCAGAGCCATATCCAGCCTGGCCTTGAATGCCTCCAGGGACGCGGCATCTATAACTTCCTTGGGCAACCTGTTCCAGTGCGTCACCACCCTCTGTGTGAAAAACTTCCTCCTAATATCTAACCTAAATCTCCCCTGTCTTTAAAACCATTCCCCCTTGTCCTATCACTATCAATCCATGTCATTCCTCCTCCTGTTTATACGCTCCCTTCAACTATGGGAAGGCCACAGTGAGGTCTCCCTGGAGCCTTCTCTTCTCCAAGCTAAACAAGCCCAGTTCCCTCAACCTTTCTTCATAGGAGAGGTGCTCCAGCCCTCTGATCATCTTAGTGGCCCTCCATTAAACTGTCTCCAAGAGCTCTGCATCCATTTCTATTCCTGTTTCAATAGAAGACATTTTAAAAGTAAATGAACAGACATACTGAGTAAGACTAAGCAATTTTAAATGACAGAAGAACAAGATACAAGCTGGCATCTTGATGCAGTCAGTTAAGGCATGCTTTTGATTAATGCCTCATCAGATTTCCCATCCTCCAGGGCAGGGTGGATATCCATGGCAGTGGCAGATAACCACCACTGTGTAAGGAGCTTGCTGTAATTCCACCAAACTGGTACCCAGCTTGATTGCATGAGGAAATCGCCAAGCAGTGTAGTGTTCTGGAACTGGTGAGAGAAACTGATGTGCAGTACCATGCAGTGAGATGGGCAGACCAATAGCCTTGTCTTAAAACCCTGCGTGGGGAAGAAGCTAAGGAAATTTCCAACCTTGAGGAGTCAGACAACAAAAAGATGCAAGATGAGGGAAACTGGACCCTCATCTCCACTCAGAGCAGAAAGAGGAGCCTCCCCCTTGCCAATGAAGCGCCCCAAGGACACTGCAATTTTTCAGCTTTTCAGGCCAGCAAGGGAACTGTGGGGCACACAGCAGTGACAACCATCCTTCTGAATACTCTCATTACTTCCAAGCAGTATTTGGAAGTAGATACTAGGTCATATTTCTGAGATTTTGGTAATTCCCTACATCATAAATTAAAAGTTCTGGTTGATTTTGAACCGGGATTGAACAGAAGTTAATACAAGCATTGAAGTTTTTAGTGTCTGCACAAAGAGGTTCTTATATACTATCTCCAAATCAGTTTGTTTGGTTTACAGTTCTGATCAAATGACTTTAAAGAAAATAACATTGTCATTTGCACATATGTTCTTGTCAACGGTTTACGGGCGTTAGGCCTGATTCCGTGACAAAGGGGACGGGGGACCCAAGGGCCCACGTCCCGGGAAAAGGGGAAAGGGGAAAAGGGTAGGGAGATGGCCCTGAGAGCAAAGAACAGCGGTAACAATCTGAGGAGAAACAAACTAATTTACTAAATAAAATATCGGAATGCAAAACAACACACTATAATACAATAGAATTACAATTTAAGCTGATAAATCCAACACAGAGAGAGAGAATGTCCCAAAGTCAAGGTAGGCCTTACTCTACTACCGACGATAAGACGGCTGGAGAGTGAGGTGCTGCCAAGACGAGAGACGGCGGAAAAAGGGACGAGGTCTCGTGATCTGCAAGTTTTTATACTGCGAGCTTCTATCTTTTCCCTCCGGCTGGAAAATGGTAACAGAGGAGCAAAGTGCCGTGGGGACTGTAGTAGTCCTTCTCTTCTGAGAACTAGGTATGTCCACTACATGATGTTATGATGTGGAATACCAATAACCGAAAATCACAAAACCATGACAGTTCTCCTTTTCTTTCTGCTGAGATACAGCTGCTTCCTCCCATGTCCAACTCAAACTTATGGTGATATACACTGCCAATGTCTTACACACAAAATAACTGAGGAAAAGGGAGATGTTTAACTGCAAAATGCATCAACAGCATTGCCAGTGAAATTCTGACTCCAGACTGTTTATATCAGTGATGAAGTAGGAAGTGGAATGAACACAGCTTGAATTTCAGATAAATCACTAGGCATGCTGTGTGGGCTGTTAGAAAAATCTTGCTTTGACTTATTAACTGAGCACATCTGATCTGGAAGCTTCAACAGAAAATAAATAAGGAGAATCAAGATGTCATTTTCACATAAACTCTTTTCCAAACATGCTTTACATGAGTGTTTTAAAGACATGCTGTTTCTTCTCTTAATTGTATGTTTTACTGTATGTTATTTTATGTATTGTATTGTATTTTCTCCTAAAAGTAAAGATGTTTCTCCATTTATGGAATAATCAAGAAGAAAAAAAAGAATAAAAAAGAAAAGAAAAGGAAGAAAGCTTTCAGCAGATATAGCATATTCAGCCTTTCCTATTCACTATATGCCCTTTGTTATGGTACCACTTGGTATTTGCTATTCAGAGAGGTTAGAGGCAGTAATACTGTAGACATAATCTGCTCAGTGTGAACTGAGCTATGCAGTCATGTTAGTATGGTGCTGAGCCTGAGCTGCAATGTCTTTTCTTTCAGCAAGTCTTATTACCCTCAGTTTTGCAGCACTTTAATTAGTCAGATGTCTTTTGATCAAAACAGACTAGGAGCAGAACTAGTTCCCAGCTGCTTGCAACACACCATGACAATACATGCATTAAAGCCCTCATTAGGACAATTAGCTGGAAAGTAGGAGACTGCATCCCAGTCCCAATTAACACAGAAAAAGAATTAGTTAAAATACAGTTAATAAGACATACCTAAAGGCACACCTCCAAACATCTGGAGATGTCTGCAAACAGAAACTGAAGTATCTCTAAATTCTAGACCAACAATTAAAGCTGTTACGGCAATACAGAAACTGCTCCCATGTTTTTATAGTTTCTCCTAAATTCAACAGGAATGATTCCCTTTAGCAGCTTAGTTGGAGGTATGGTATGCAGAACTGGCCTGAAAGTATGATAATTAAAACAGAGTTATCACGATGACCCAAGACAAAGACAGACCTATGGCTGCTCCCAATGATGCTGAAAGTCCAGGTGAAGAATTAAATGATGGAAAAAATCCCACATATCTCTTCTCTACTCTTTTCTTATGAGGTAAAAGTACATTGCTGTTTATTATAAAACACAGATAATAAAAGGAGGTTTGCATTCAAAAGTAGAAAATTAAACCTCTATTTCAGGGTTAAAAAACTTATGGCTTAAATCACCCATGAATGAACTTACACATTAATGAACTTGGTTAAAAAAACTGCATTATAACCAAGAATGTACCATAGTGTATTTCTCTAACACTGTTTTTTAGTCACGCTGTTCCACGATAAAGTTAAACCAAAATACCTCCTTAGTACCCAGAGGTCATTCAGTGTATTCACTGATGATGATTACATTTGCAGTACAGTCTGGTCCTGAAGATTAAATCAGCGGATTGTTAAAGAACTAAGAAGGAAGAACTGAGTAAGGGGCAAAAAGAACCTGTGCACATAAAGGGTAAACTGCCTCACTGTTTTTGAGCATAGCACCAATTGCTATAGAGCTGTACTTCCTTGTCACCCAACAGCATATTACAGTGACTTCAACAGTAACTTTAATGGGATACAATTCTGAAAGCCAAAAGGTATACTGCCACGTAAAACCCTATCCTGTCTGTAGCCTGTCACCAGCAGATTTATTTTCACTTTTAGCTTAAAACTCTGGTGTTCGGTGACACATTTTTGAAGAGCTACAGATTAAAAAAAAGAGAAGATTTCTATCTGCTGTCCCAAGACCTCAGACAGGCTAAGCATTCTGAAAGATTTTGTATTTTCTCTAAAACTAACTTCATTCTAACATGAAAATACCTTTCAAAAAAAAAAAAAAAAAAAAAAAAGATTGCAAATGAGTTGTGTTTGTTATATTTCTATACTGACAGGCCCTTGAAAACTTCAGCCTCTCAGCTTCCCTGCTGACCCAGCCGCCCAAACCTCCCAAATGCCTGTGAAGGGTGTGGCACTGGTGTGTGACACCTTCACTGCTCCTATAGAGCCTCTTGGGCGTACACACATTGCGCTCTACAGAGCCTCATCTTGCTGCTTGGCCTGTGGGGACAGGCGTTGCACAGAGCCTCGCATCTCCCTTGCCTCTGAACAGTGCACCAATATGAAAACAGTTTAACTTGTCAGGGAAAAAAGGGCAGGAAGCCTTTCTATCCTTTTTGGAATGGATAATCTCAGGAACCATCATGGATAAATTAAAGGTCATCCAGTGGAGCAGGCCCAGTCAGCATTGGCTCATGAACTGTAGATCCTTGACAACTTGACAAACCTAATTTGGTTCTATGACATGGTGACCCACTTAGTGGGTGAAGGTAAGGCTGTCGATGTGGTCTACCTGGACTTCAGTAAAGCCTTTGACACTGTCCCCCACAACATCCTCATGGAGAAGCTGGCTACCCATGGTTTGGATGGGCATACGCTCTGCTGGGTGAAACACTGGCTGGATGGCCAGGTCCAAAGAGTTGTGGTCAATGGAGTTAAATCCAGTTGGCGGCCAGTCACCAGCAGTGTCCCACAGGGCTCGGTACTGGGGCTGCTCCTATTCAACATCTTTATCGATGATCTTGATGAGGAGATTGAGCGCACCCTCAGTAAGTTTGCAGGTGATACCAAGTTGGGAGGGATTGTTGACCTGCCAGAGGGTAGAAATGCACTACAGAAGGACCTGGATAGACTGGATTGATGGGCCAAGGCAAACTGTATGAGTTTCAATAGGGCCAAGTGTCAAGTTCTGCACTTTGGTCACAACCCCAGGCAACCCTACAGGCTTGGGGAGGAGTGGCTGGAAAGCTGCCTGACGGAAAGGGACCTTGGTGTGCTGATGGACAGTCCGCGGAATATGAGCCAGCAGTGTGCCAAGGTGGGCAAGAAGGCCAATGGCATCCTGGCTTGGATCAGGAATGGTGTGGTGAGCAGGACTATGGAAGTCATCCTGCCCCTGTACTTGGCACTGGTGAGGCCCCACCTCGGGTACTGTGTTCAGTTTTGGGCACCTCAATACAGAAGGGACATTGAGGTGCTTGGAGCAGATCCAAAGAAGGGCAACAAGGCTGGTGAAGGGCTTGGAGAATATGCCCTATGAGGAGAGACTGAAGGAACTGGGGCTGTTTAGTCTGGGGAAGAGGAGGCTGAGGGGAGACCTCATTGCTCTCTTCAAATACCTGAAAGATGATTGCAGCAAGAGCGGGGTTGTTCTCTTCTCACTGGTGACAGGTGACATGGCCTCAAGCTGCACCAGGGAAGGTTTAGGTTGAATATCAGGAAAAATTTCTTTCCAGAAAGGGTTGTTAAGCACTGGAATAGGCTCCGCAGGGGGGTGGTTGAGTCACCATCCGTGAATGTGCTTAAAAACCGTTTGGATGTGGTGCTCAGGGACATGATTTAGTGGTGGGTTGTTAGGGTAGTGTGGCTAGGTTGCGGTTGGACTTGATGATCTTGAAGGTCTTTTCCAACCTGAGCAATTCTATGATTCCATGATTCTCTTATTCTAAAATGCTGCCACTGACACAGCTTGTTTCAGATTTGAGTTTGTGACAGAAAATATAATCCCAAGCTTGTAAAAGAATTTATAAGGCTAGGATACTCTGTGAAGCAAGAAAAACTTCTGCTCTGTGAAGAAGCAGGCAAATTTAAATCCAAGATTCTGAGGCTAACGCTTTAGAAGGGAAAAGGCATTAGTTACCGGTGTATTGCGCTGCATCAGATGCTGACAGCTACAATTTTGCTTTCATTTTAATTTTCTGCTACCAATATGCTGATTTCAGCAAATGAAGTTCCTGCTTGAAGAAATGAAGTCCCATTAGGATCATAATTTTAAGGGGCCAGGAACTATTTATGCTTGTATTGTTAGATCATGCAGCCACCACTGTGCAATTAATAATTTAGAAGCATTTGGTGGGAAAGAAGTCTCCAGTGCTCAATTTTATCTCAATTACTCTTGCTCTCATAATGTCCTTTCTGGAAGGAAATTACTCACCCAAGTAGAATGAGACACGGGTGCTTGTGAGAACAACAAATAAACTCTTTAAATACCAGGTAGAAAAATCACAGAAGGCTTTGCTTTTTAACAAAAAAATGAAATTTAGAGTCCTCTGAGGATGTCTGCATTAAAGAATTCTGCTCACCTAAAATTACTTGAACCAGCATAAAACCTGAAATGTTGGATAAAGTAGCCCATGAGGAGCTTCTACATTAAGTATTTAAAATGAAGCTCAGGTACCTCTAAGCTTCACTGCAGTTGGACATATAAACTGTTCCATTAGGTATCTCATTAAGTGGCCTGATTTTTTAAATTTCTGCGGGAACAGGATTTCCAGCAGAGCTTCCCCTGGACGTTCTGAAGGATGTGCAAAATGGAACACTTGGTTCTATTTAAGCAGGTTCATGCTAAAAAATGTAAAATGCTGGCCTGCAAAATAATGTTCTCTTACCACCTACAATTGATGTTATGCAATATGCTGAAGTAACATTCTTGTTCAGCTAAATACTAATAAACCTCATCAGTATAGCTTTCTAATATGTTGTCATGATTTTACTTCCTCACATCAAAAAGTAATGAATGTTACCCATTTCTAATTCCATATGGAATGTGGTGGATATTGCTACTGTGCAAATCAAATTTAAAAATGGAAATGAACGGAAAATATTTTGTCTGCCGTAAACAATGTGAAGAAATTATAAGACAAAATTAGTAACTATCAATTTCTGCTTTATTCATTTCAATTTGAAAAGGAAGGACAATGAGATATATAATGAATGCATGAAGCAGTCCCTGTAAACCGCTGCTGGAATCACAGACCAATAAAATATCAATTAAAGTAACCCAAGGAACACGGTCTTCAAATAAACATCAACAACACTACTAAAGTCCATTCACTATGTGTATAAAAGGATTTTAGATTTTTTCCGCAGAGCACATCGTGATGCTATGGAGTCCTGTATGTCAGCTGTATGATTTCAAAAGAACAGTATTTGCAGAGACTGCGTATATAAATACACACAAAATTATACAACACATGAAATGGAACAATTCAACTAGTAATCACTTTTAATCTAGTTTAGTTTGTTAATTCTTCAAAAAAGAGGCAAACAACATTGTGCTTATGTTGTGCTGTACTTTAGTATAATCAATTACATCAATCAGGTTGAATTGCACCTATTTCAGCATTGATTGCCATGATGAAGAAACAAAAAAGTTTCACCAAACACTGAAATTGAAGAATAATCTCCAAAATAATAACTGTACACAATTATATATATATGCAAGATGCTACACATTATGTCCACTCAACCTACTGTACAATATTTTCTGGATTTATGTCTGCAGCAATTCTTTGTCTTCTTTCTAAGACTTCTGAAATTGATTTCATGGTATCATAATCTTTATTAACAAACAACTTATAATAATGTATTCTTGCAGAGTAGGAAACTCTGCTAGCAAAAAAAGATAGTTAAATTAAAAACAGCTAACTGAAATGTGTATGTCCTTTTCCCTGTGTATTAAATTGCATCAACCTTGGAATATATGCCTTTATCTGTTCATATTATGTTCTTGAACAACAAGGATTGACGCTGGGTCCGGTGCTGTTTAACATCTTTGTAGGCAACATGGACAGTGGGGTCGAGTGCACCCTCAGTAAGTTTGCAGATGACACCAACTTGAGTGGTGCAGTTGACATGCTAGAGGGAAGGGATGCTATCCAGAGGTAACAGGACAGGCTTGAGAGCTGGGCCCAAGTCAATCTCATGAAGTTCAACAAGGCCAAGAGCAAGATTCTACATCAGGGTCAGGGTAATCCCAGGCACCAATACAGGTTGAGTGGAGAATTGCTTGAGAGCAGCCCTGAGGAGAACGATTTGGGGGTGTCGACTGGTGAAAGATGCATGTCAATATCATGAGCCGACAATGTGTGCTTGTAGCCCAGAAGGCCGACTTTATCCTGGGTTGCATCAAGGGAAGTGCGACCAGCAGGTCAAGGGAGGTGATTCTGCCCTTCTCCTCTGCTCTTATGAGACCCCACCTGGAGTACTGCATCCACTTCTGGAGCTCCCAACACAGGAAGGACATGGATCTGCTGGAGTGGGTCCATCTTCATGGACACTAGATATTTAAGTAATAATATCCTAAAACTTCCAAATGGACTTCAGGCTTGCTGTTATGTGTGTATCTTTTTTATGCCACACCATTGGCATGGGTCCTGCTTGTAACAATAGGGACAGATGTTCTGTTTGATCAAATTCTGTCCAACTCACACCGGTTTCCATTGCATTTTACTATAAACAAATTGTTTCTCTGTAGCTTAAGGGATTCAACATGTATGTCAAATCATTTCATTCTATGATAAATTTTCTTGGGTAGTGCTAATATCTTCAAAAAATTTTCAAGCAGTGATAATGACAATTGCTCATTATAGTTTTTGAGCTTTACAGAAACTTTAGTCACAATTTCTCATGCTGTTCCAAGTAGTTTTATGTTTCTTATTTTAATTAAAAAGAGAGGGACATGAAAACAAAATTTATTTCTCAAGTAACGTATGCAGTTTTTAACAAAAGCCATCTTACCTGATACAGATATTATTCCACAAAGAAGGAAGGAAGAAAGGAAGGAAGAGAAGGAGAAGGAAAGAAAGAAACAAGGAAAGAAAGAAGGAAAGAAAAGAAAGAAGAGAAGAAAAGAAAGAAAGAAAGAAGGGAAGAAAAGAAAGAAGGGAAGAAAGAAAGAAAGAAAGAAAGAAAGAAAGAAAGAAAGAAAGAAAGAAAGAAAGAAAGAAAGAAAGAAAGAAAGAAAGAAAGAAAGANAAGAAAGAAAGAAAGAAAGAAAGAAAGAAAGAAAGAAAGAAAGAAAGAAAGAAAGAAAGAAAGAAAGAAAGAAAGGAAGGAAGGAAGGAAGGAAGGAAGGAAGGAAGGAAGAAAGGAAGAAAGGAAGAAAGAAAGGAAGAAAGGAAGGAAGGAAGGAAGGAAGGAAGGAAGAAAGGAAGAAAGGAAGAAAGAAAGGAAGAAAGGAAGGAAGGAAGGAAGGAAGGAAGGAAGGAAGGAAGGAAGAAAGGAAGAAAGGAAGAAAGGAAGAAAGGAAGGAAGGAAGAAAGGAAGAAAGGAAGGAAGGAAGAAAGAGAAAGAAAGAGATAAAGAAGGAAGGAAAGAAGGAAAAGAAAGAAAGAAGGAAAGAAAGAAGGAAAGAAGGAAAAGAAAGAAAGAAGGAAAGAAAGATGGAAAGAAAGAAAGAACCACATAACTGTGCACAGTAAAGAATACAAAGGAGCACAAAGTTCAGTTGAGTTTGTAAGTGGAAGTGTAATTCAACAACATGGTGCATCCCACACTTTTATATAATCTGAAATGCAGCCATTATAGCAATTCATTTAAAACAGCCTGAGTTTAAGTTGATTTACAAAAGCTTTAAAATTATTCTAAAGTTCAAAGGCAAAAAAAAAGAAAATCAAAATTCTTAGTTTCTACTACTGACTTACTAAATTCTTGCCCATGATGCCTGTCCAGTTTTCTGTTATTTTACTGCTGCATTCAGAAGACTTTTTTACACATTTTTTTTGCTTTACACACACAATCTCAACATTTTGTCTGTTTTTCCTGTTTGTATGCCTTGAAATAAATCAAACTAACACACTGATGCATAACACAGATAAACTTTCATTGTATTAGCCAATATCCCTCCAGTCTATTTGAGAAGTGTGCATTGGCAGCTGTGTAAAGCCTTTAAAAATTTGCACGAGAGACCAACTAACAACATAAGGAAACTCCTAAGTATCTTCTTAGACTGACTAGACTAGGATATTAAATCCCATTTAGTATCTTAATGCTTGACTCTTGCTATTATCTAGGAAGAAAACTTCATTAGACTAATAATTTTTAAACTGAGCAAAGCTGAATTACTTGTTAGTTGTTTTCACCTACACAGCCTCAAATTTTATAAAAATAAATGAAATGTTAAAAAAACTGTTTAGTTGTTTACTGGGCTGTAGCTTCAGTATTCAAAAACTCCCAATATACTCAGTTTATTAATGCAGGACGCAAGATTGTTTTTTGTGATATGCCACTAAAAAGAATCTGACTCTAAAAGGCTTAGAAGCAGACTTGCTATAACAATTAAAGTACCCAAAAAACCAGAAATGCCCTAAAAGGTTGTAATAAATCCTACTGGCAGATGCAGGAAGATCCATTAATTACTCATTTTCAAACCAGCATTGTTTTCAGTTTCATCTCTTCCAGTAGGTTTTGCTAAAAGACTCATTTACACAGGAACTGAATTAATAACATCTAATTGTTTTGCAATTTTTTTAATAGCTTTGTCTTTCCTTTGGGCCTCATGCTTTGGATGAGAGCATATGTTTGTCTGAAGGCTTGAACGTGATGAGAAAGCTGTTTCATTGTAGATACCACTTTCTCAGAAGCTCACAGAGTTGTTTTTATCTTTTTCCTTACAAACATTTATACATCTGCTCAGCTTGAAATCTACAAATTCTTTTAGGGAGCTGCCCTCAATTGAAGTTAAAGATTTGCATACAGACTGGTTGAATCAAAACACCAGCCAGGAGCTCTTCCACCTATTCCACTGAACAGTGAGTGAGAGACAGTTGAACAGTAAGTGGTAATTAATGGTAAAAATGATGCCTGTATGAAATCAAAGCCCTATCTGAATTAAAACTAAGTGAATCAGAAATCTGTGTTACATTGCAGATTTTTAAATTAAAGGATAGTTGCCTGATTACTAGTATTAGTTACTGAAAGCTTAAGCTAGAAAACTTCATGCTGTCCTCCAGTTCCTAGGGAAACATATTGGAAGAATAAAGTTGCTCTTGACAGGGTTCTTAAAATTCTCATTTTCTGGAAAAAAATGACAACAACAGCAAAAACTCTAACCAGACCAGAGTAAGACAAGAGCAGAGAGGTATACGGTCACACAAGATAATAAACAAAAGTGATACCAGTTTTAAAAACAGAAACAAACTGATCCATGAGCAGAAGTATTAAAGCTAAGCCAGTTTTGCTATGGACTTGCTCTACACCCTCAGCATCGCCTTCAGTACTGTCCCAATGGGCAGCTGCAAGAAGCCCATTACTCCTCCAGATCTACATGCAATTGTCAGGCTGACCTCTAGCTTTTAAGAGAGAGAGGCAGCTGACTTGTAGCTTTGTGCATGGCAGCCAGCTATCAGTTCTGATGGAGGCTGATGAACTTCTCTGGAAGTTTAACGTGTGCTGTGAAAAAGCAAACCCAGCTAACTGAAAAGTAAACCCCCCAGAAAGTCAGATTAGCATATGTACATGAAAAATAGTGTAAATTACAGTTACAGCATCAGAAAGTTAAACTTCTTTAAATTTGAAATATTATATCTTGTTTTCTTCTAGTTACCTTACTACATATTGTAACATGACCACAGTATCAGATTTGTTTCTGCCATTTGTTTCCAGAAAGCTGTGCCCCTATGCAATCAAGTACTGTACGTCCTTGTACTCCCTTAAGTGCCAACTACTCATTTACAAAGCATTTCAAATGAAAGTCATTCACCTTGACTAGAACAAAATATAACAGCAATGTAATCTCCTTCATCTCTTGTATGAATTTCCTTCATGTGTCTCATTTTCAGCCCTCATTACTTTTGTCTCATTTCACATCTCCTGTTACAGCTGTTTTAGTGTTTATTTGCCAATATATTCCTGGAACTGCTTCAGTTCACTTATTGTAGGTAATTACCTTAGTGTTTTGGAGCCTTCCTTATCTGTAGCCTGTCAGTTTGCCATTCAAAGGAATGGCAGTAGATGCCTGAGAAGCACAAAGCACAAAGGCAGATATGTGAATTTGCATTAATTGGTGGTCTTTCCGAAGGGCCAATGTCTACATCTAGCTGATTAAAACATAACAACCAAAAGATTTTTAGAAGGTGGCTAGGCAGGAGGAAAACCTCTTGAAAAGCACTCTTCTCTCCCCTTTTCTCTCAGTTTGAATTTTCGTCATAGCTCAGTCATGTCTTACCAGTTTTATAGGTTAACATATCCTTTCAGTGTTGTTACACCAAGTACCACAAATCTCTCAAATTGTCTGAGCACCTGGATTCTCCTTAAATAAATAGCAAAATCTGCACTTTTTTTTTACACCAACTGTGCCTGCTTTATGGCTCTCTTTTTATTTCTAAATAAGTTATTCCCCTCACTTTGCTCCTTCAAAGATAATATAATAACAAAATAGAAGAGAATTGAGCAACATGCCTGCAATTAGCCTAGCCATTATTAAGTACCTGAATGGAGTATGGAGGGAAGTATGGAGAGAATGACAATCTCCATATTTAGCTTGAATTTTATTTTCCTTGTTTATATTTCAGCTCTGCTCAAGGCGAGGTTCCAAGCCATGCATGTTCAGTATGAGTGCTTAAATATTAATAATGATTAGAAAAGCTTTATATGTGCCCCAGGACTTCTATTTTGTACACTAAGATATTTGGTGGGCTGCAGAGGAGAGGTTGTGTAGCCAGTTTCCAGCACTCATATTACAGAGATTTTGAAAAACATACACATGAGAAATTTGTAAGAATTCTCTGTACAGCAGACTCACTCTTCTGGGGATGTATGCTATGGGACCTCCACAGATAAAATGTATTTCACATTTTTTTATCTTTACTACTAAGATACAAGGTTCATTGGCTCATTCTGTATTTTGGTAAGGCTTCTCTAGTCTAAAACTGACCCTTGTTTCCTGAGGATATTTTGTCTTTGGGGAAAAGAAATACAAGAATCCACAGAAAAACAGAGTTGCACAGAGTATTGTACAAATGTGTCAGAAAAAACGAGAAATCATAAACAGGCTTTTTCATATGTTTACCACAACAAGAAAGCCACTGTTAATGCAAGAAGTCATGCAGACAAAAGACAGCAGTCACACTCCCATTAGCAGAAAAAAAGCTGCATATTTTGTTTTGTGTTTTCTGTTCTGCTGTTTCTGTTCTGCTTTTGTTAGCAGAAACAGAGCCATCTACTGGCAAAAAAAAAAAAAGTTTTTAAATGCGCATACATGTTTTTTTAATACAAATATATAGACATTATATGTTATTTAAATACATCTATGTAAACAAAAGACTACAGAAGTATTTAACACACGTTCATTCCCAAACTACTGAAACCCAACCTTTTTGAAGATCTTTCAGAGTTTAAAGATATTTTCTCAGTAGTTTTCAGTAAAATTTAGTAATTGTCTTAATTTATATCTGATCTAATTTTAATATGTTTTGGACCAGGAAGAAGTACAATGCCTCTTCTCACCCTCTCAGCAATGCCCAGAGACTAAACATCAATTATGCAAAATTGGCTATCAAGCTGCAGTACTCTTAAAAGATTCCTATCTTTTTGTCCCTAATGTATAAATAAATACTTTAAAGACATACTTAAGTTTACTCTGCTTGCGTTCTACCCACTCCAGATCGTTTTTTTCAAGTCCCTATAGTCATGTGCATATAGACACTGAAAGCCAGGTATGTGTAGAAAATATTTTACACATTTAGTTTTAAATAATGCTATGTAATATAGTCATTTAGAAAATAAAAATCAGATTTTCTGCTTTCTCAGGAAGAATGTTCTCTTTCCACTGCAGTGAAATTCAGAGTGAAGGTATACGTATACTCTGTAGAAGTGTTCACATTCAAAGAATTAGCTTAGTTGAACAGAGTTTCAGCTTCCACCCTCCAAACATAGCCTGTGATTCTCTTATCATTGTCCTTTCCCTGCTAAACAGAGAGTCTTAATTTTCAGATAAAAGGCAACGCAACAGCAAAGTTTGGATCAGAAGTTAAGCCTCAAGCTACCGTCACTCCCTTGTAAGTCCCTTGGAATCCTATGGGTACTAGCCTCCGTTATGCTTTTGTGACCAGGAGATCCATTAATAATTTACAGACCATTGAAAAATAAAAATTAAAAGTATATATCGTCTAGGCTGTTTTATGTGTTGCCCTAACCACAGTGATAGCTCTGCTGTCAGATCAAGTAAACCAGGCAAAGGAAAATATGAATGAGTCATAAGGTTATGCCTACCTACTGTCAGCAAAGAGGATATGATGCAACAATGGACAGGACAACCTCTTCTACTTGCAAACCTTTTTTTCCTGAAAGTTCAGTTTTTTATGCTTTCTCAGTGCTTGGTTGTGAAATGAAAAAAAAATTCAGCCAAACAACTAGCCTAATGCAAAACCAAGCATTCCATTTGTCACAGTGCCAAAGAGAAACCTGAAGATGCAACATTTTAATTTTTAAAGTGACACAATTTGTAGCTAACTAATTAGCAGAACTGGCAATTCCAGTGTTATTTTTTCTGTTTGTTCAACCACACAGCATGTCACAAAATTTCATACTTTTCTGTGATTCTTCACAGCATGAATCAGTAAGACACTCTGTAAACCTGTCCTGTTTACTTAGCCAAAATAGAAAGTTAATTTTCTAGAGTTTTAGATGCTCCCAATTTCTCATTTCTCAAGGAAAAAAGAAATGTTGAAGCTACTCTGAGGAAAAAAGAAAGCATGAGTTTGCTAATGTGTGAGAATGCCAGACTGACTGGAGGAATATTCTGTCCACTAGCAGCCAGTGGCAAAGCACTGAAAAAAAAAGTCAAAAATCCTTAAAAAGAAAAAAAAGTTCATCCTGTTACTGTAAGCTCTACAAGTGACTCTTATACAGCTGTTATCCATCTTCAGGAAAGCTTCATGACCATTTCCAAGAAAAAAATAAATAAATTTTTAAATAAACATTTTCAGTTGGGAATATGTATCAGAGGGACTATTCTGCTTAGCCTTCGGATTCTCAGACAAAGAACAAATCTACTTTAAAAAGATCAATTCACATACCTTAAAAAATTAATTTTCAGGAACACAATGCATTTTCTCAAGTGAGAAAAAGTAACAGGTGGCTTTAAAGCTACATACATTGAGAACAACTCTTCAGAGTATTTCTGACACCTACCAGACCGTCTATGAAAGAAAAGGTAGTTGAGAACAGTCTGGAACAGAGCAGAATAGTTCCGTTGGAAGGGACCTACAAAGAACATTGAGCCTAGCTGCCTAACTACTGCAGGGTAACCAAAAGTTAAAGCATGTTACTCAGGGCATTGTCCAAATGCTATTTGAACACTGACAGGTTTGAGGCATGAATGCCTTCTCTAGGAAGCCTGTTCCCATATTTAACCACTCTCACACCAAGGAAATTTTTCCTAATGCCCAGTCTGAATCTCCTCCTGTCATGGTTTTGTGATTTTCGGTTATTGGTATTCCACATCATAACATCATGTAGTGGATATACCTGGTTCTCAGAAGAGAAGGACTACTACATTCCCCACGGTACTTTGCTCCTCTGTTACCATTTTCCAGCTGGAGGGAAAAGATAAAAGCTCGCAGTATAAAAACTTGCAGATCACGAGACCTCATCCCTTTTCCCGCCGTCTCTCGTCTTGGCAGCACCTCGCTCTCCAGCCGTCTTATCGTCGGTAGTAGAGTAAGGCCTACCTTGATTTTGGGGACATTCTCTCTCTGTATTGGATTTATCAGCTTAAATTGTAATTATATTGTATTATAGTGTGTTGTTTTGCATTCCGATATTTTATTTAGTAAATTAGTTTGTTTCTCCTCAGATTGTTGCCGCTGTTCTTTGCTCTCAGGACCATCTCCTTGCCCTTTTTCCCTTTTCCCTTTTCACGGGGTGTGGACCCGTGGATCCCCTGTCCCCTTCGTCACGGAACCGGGCTGAACGCCCGTAAACCGTTGACACCTCCAGTGCAGCTTTGTAGCATTCCCTTGTGCTGTCCTTGCTGATCAGCAAAGACCAGCATCTCCTACTGCACTTCCCCTCCTCGGGGAGCTGCAAAGAGCGAGGTCCTCTTCTCCAGACTGGACAGCCAGGTGCCTTCAGCCTCTCCTCACAGGACATGCCTTCCAGACCTTTTACCAGCTTTGTTGCCATCCTCTGCATATTTTCAGGGATCTTAACATCCTTTTATTTTGTGGACATGTGAACTGTATGTAGCATTCAAGGTGCAGCAGCACCAATGCAAAATATAGCAGGAGAACCATCTCTTTTAATCGACTGTCTGTGCTGTATTCAATGCATTCCAGAATGCGCTTTGCCTTCCTGGCATCCAGAGCACACTGCTGGCTTATGCTGAGCTGCTGCTGAGTTGCTCTCCAGCCACTCATCTTCCAGTTAGTGCCTGTGTCTGGCACTGCTCTGTCCCAGTTGCAAAACTCATCACTTTTCTTTGCAGAACTTCATGCTGTTGCTGATCACCCAGTGCTCCTATCTACCTAGACCCCTCTGCAAGGCCTCTCATCCCTCCAGAGCAGGACGGCACCACTTAGTTTAGTGTCATCAGCAAATTTGCTGATGATGCACTCCACCCCTGTATCCAGGTCATTAAAAAAAATCTCCAACAGGACTGGCCCTAGAACTGAGCACTAGGGAACTCTGCTAGTGACAAGTCGCCAACCAGATGTAACCTTGGTCACTACAACCCTCTGAGCTCTACTGCTGAGCCAGTTCATCATCCAACACAGCATGAATCTGTTCATCTCAAAGTTGAATAATCTGTCCAGAAGGATGCTGTGAGGGAAAGTGTCAAAGGCCTTACTAAAATCCATAAAGATTATATTCACTGCCTTTCCTTCATCACTAACCAGATGACTTTATCATAGAAGGAGATCAAATTACTAGGAAGACTTTCCCTTCATGAACCCACACTGACTGTACCTGATAACAGCTTTGTCCTCTAAATGCCTTTCAACAGCATCCAGAATAATCTTTTCCATAACTTTTTCAGGGATGGAGATTAGACGTAGGTCTGTAGTTTCCTTGGTCTTCTCTCAGCTGTATATAGATGGGTGTAACACTGGCCAGCTTCTATCCAGCAGGGACCTCCCCAGGCTCCCCAAATCTTTGGCAAATTGTTGAGAGCTGTCCAGCTATAACATCTGTTAATTCCTTCAGCACTGTGAGGTGAGTCCTGCCAGGCTGCACAGGCTTACGAATGTTCAGCTGGTTCCTAACAATTTCAGTGGCCACAAGTGGAAAGTCAATGCTCCCACAGTCATGGCCCTCCTGCCCAGAGGACTAGGCAACACAAGAGTTACTAAAAAAATGAGATAAAAAGTGTATTTTTTTCATTTAAATATACAGCAACATTTGTTTTCACCAAACAAGAGACCTGAAGACCTAAATTAATGTTCCAAAAAATGTAAACTACTTGTGGTAGCATTTCGTGTGACAACATCAAGGATACAGTGACAAATTACCTACTTTTTGTGAGAGAAGACACTTGTCCTCAGTGATCAGTTTAATGTCAATGGATGCAGGCTCTTCAAAGTTTTATTCTCTACATAATCTATATTAGAAGTACTTACCAGTTTTTCGCACAGGATTTCTGCATGGAACAACTTCTTGGTTTTGCCTACTTTTTCTGTCTTCTTCACTGATCAGTCTAGCCAGGTGAACTACTGCATGCATAGTTGTTTTTTTTTGCAGCCCTAGTTCTAATAGGAAAACATTTTCAAATTTGTAGCATTCTCTAACAAAGGTAAGAATATTTCTATTGTTATAGGAAAGAAGGAGTAATCCTGGAAGATTTTACTACTCTTCCAAATTTAGAGGTAAACTGCCAAATAGAAAAATGCACTTTTGAAGTCAATACTTAACGTGTATTTTCTTCATTCATGGTACTTTGCTAGTATCTGTACTACATTATGGTGGAGTTCGATCCCATTTATCAAACAAGTAACACATTAAAATATAAAAAGAAACAGAACACCAGAACTTTACTGTTACCTTAGATATCAAAAAGCTACAACAGAAGCAAAATTAGGTACTATGTGTAAGTAGGCTATACTTTAAAAAGTTTTGAGAAATGTATAAAAAACACTATTAGTCATGAAAGTAACAGATCCCAAGAAAAGAATTCAGTAAGATTTTGGAGACTCTATTTGAGCTAGGAATAGCGGGCAATATATTCAGGGTTAGAAGCCTCCTTCTGGCTCAGAGGTTAATTAAAACCTTTGTTCAGCTATGATGTTTACTTGGACAGCTTTCATTTAAACTAGGAATTGTTCCTAAAAATAATCATGCCAGCTGGAAGATGCAACTTTCAAAAAGTTTTAAATCATCTTTATTTTATACAATACTTGAGTTTGCTCCAAGTGCTCTAAACAATATTTCACAAAGCACATACAAATCACAGAAGGCTGTCAATTGCTGTTAGAAATGTTTTGTTTATCAAGATTACACTGTTAGTATGAACAGAACTAGTATCACCCAGTGAGACATACACATTACATTAGTTGCTAAACATGGTTTAGTGTAATGTACAAGCTGATACATATGCATACCAAAAAAAAAAAAAAAAAAAAGACACTGTGCAATAACAGGAAGGTCTTCCCTTGCAAGAATCCAGACAGAAGTTACACATCGTATAGAATGGGGAACAAGAGCCACCACAATGACAAATATTTCACAGAATCGCAGACCTGTTTAGTTTAGAAACAACCTCTTGAGATCACCTAGCCCAACAACCCTGCACAGGACCATGTCCAGTTTTTAAACATTTCCAAGAATGGAGATTCCACAACCTGTTCTAACACTTGAAAACCCTGAGTTAAAAAAAGAAAACAGCAACAACCTTCTTGAGTTTCAATAGAATTTAATGTTTCAGTTTGCAACCATTTGTTCTTGTCTAGTCAGCTGGATAGTACTGAGAAGAGTTTGGCTTGCTTCTTTTCATTCCCTACCATGAGATATTTATGCATATTTCTAAGTGTTTTCTCCATGCTGATGGGAGCATTTCCAGCTTTCTCAGACTATCCCTATGAAAGATGTTCTGTTTTCTTAGCCATCTTTGTAACCCTGCCCCCTCACTTATTTCAGTACACCTACAGATCTCCTATACTGGAGACCAGAACCAGACACAGCACAACAGCTGTGTTATGTAGAGTTCAAATTGCTAGCAATGCTGTACTTAATGTAGACAGGATTCCAGTGGCATTTTTGCAGAATGGGCTCTGCTGTGTCACAGTCAGCTTGTCCATCGTACAACCAACATCGTTCACTGCTTTCCCTCTGGCTCCACAGTCACACTTGGTGCCATTCTGCCACATATGCTGAACTTCACCTTTCTTCTTGTTGAACTTCACGAGATTTCTATTGATCCATTTCACCACTTTCTCACAGTGCCCCTAGGTGGTCCATCAACCACCCACCACAGGTTTCTGGCTGAGATTTCATTGAGTGTATACTTTGAATCTATCATACAGGCCATTAACTTGAACTGGACTGTCCCCAGTTGATCTCAGGGGTAAGACCACTAGGGCCTTGACTCCAACTGGACTTTTAACCCACTAGGCCCAGGCATTTAGGCAGTTTTTAATCCACCTTCAGTTACCTAAGCTACTTTGTCAACTTGTCTGTGATGTTTGTCTCAGCTTAGTAGAGCCTTTGACATACCATCTGCCACAACTGTTTGCAGAATGAATATTGCTATATTACAAGGTAAATAAGTAAGCCTCCCCAGTTCTAAAATATTTGGTTTCCCTTCTAGTCATTCTGGTGGTACTCCTAAATTAGTGAGTGCAATCTTTAGCAAGTCAAAAATGAAGGCTGTTGCAACTTTTAATTCAACTGTAATTTTATACCACAGCAATACTTCCTTCCTCCTCCACCCAAATAACCACTCCAGTAGCAACTAAAAGTTCTAATAACTTCCTCAGAAGAGGAGGAATATCCTGTTTCTCTGTCCCACAATTTTGTAATATGTTCAATCATGCTAAGCAGTAGAAACTAAACAATGATATCATATCTTAAGTCAGACTGAGAAGCAAGTTTGCCAATTTAGCCACCATAACACACACCTTTAATACAATTAAGTGATTTGCTATACCCTACACAAAGCAAATCAGAGCCGAAAACCAAACTCAAAGTTTTAGGTTGTTATTTCTAAACTTTAGAGAAGATCAGTATTTAGTTATTTCAAGGGAAGTTAACCACCCTCTATAAGCTCAATTATAAAGCAGCTCTGTTATCAGGAGACTTTCAACTGGAGAAAGCATAAGTTCAGCTGTATTCTACTACTTTACTCCTCTGTCTCAAAAAAACATGAAGCCTTGTGTTTTAAGGTTGTGCATTCTACTGTGTTTTTTTTCTTCCACTCTTCTGAACAGTTCTAGCATAAAAAAAAATATAAAGGAATTTTGATTAACTTTATATTAACTGAAACAAGTGCAGAGAATATCTTGCTCATAGAAATAATCCAGCCAATACTGAATGATTCAGTAGTGGGCAATGAAGTTTAATATTTGATACCAGTGGCTACGTCACATCTGCTGCACTAAGCAAAAATAGTTTTAATAGTGGACAGTGCACAAGTGGAGAGGAATAACTAAAGACACATTTTTCTACTTTTGCTGCTTGCATACCTACTCTCTGCCATTTTTCAGCATTTCTTTGAGTTGCGAAGTCTAGGATTCAGTCATATAGAAATAACATCACATACACAGAAATTGTAAGAAAATAGATTTTATTTTCAAAGTTTTATAGAAAAAATGTTAACTATGCCTAAAGAAAGGAGCTCGATAGCATCTTTCTATATACATTTCAAAAAGAAACTAAGGCACTTAAATAACATTTTGCTGTCACAAATCCAGCTGCCTATAACTATGTACAGTTTACTACAAATATTAAGAAGAGAATGTACACCATTAAGATAACACGTAAAAATATTCAAAACATATCCATTCTTGCATATCCCCTGGTATATCTACAGTCAAAATCCATACCTAACGTATTAGTCCAGAAGATGTGCACATTATAATAATCCCCATTTTAAACAGTGACAGTTCCTTTTAATAAACCAGGTTCCACATATGTGGCTCACAGTCAGTCCAGTTCAGGTTATTTTTTCCTTTTTTGGGGGGGCTGGGGGGAGGAGGGGAAAAACAAGGATTGGAATATTCTACCACGTTTCATTCAAGTTATAAATTCAACATTAAAAATTATACTGGAAATGTAAGGGTCTTTTTTCAAATGTACACAACAGAGCTTACTCTTTAGTTTCTTCTGAAAGTCACTGATTTGCTCACGATTTATGCATGTATAGAAGATACCATTTCTGAATCCTTCTGTGGCAGAGCTGGCCTTGGTTGTGGAGGTTTATACAAAAATACTGCCATGACCACAAAGATGATTGTGATGATTTTGCAAGCAGCACCTAAATGCAAAGAATAGAAGAGGCCTTGTTGCAGTCACCTTCAATGGTGAAACAAGGATATTTCAGCCATTTATAATGTTTCACACAGTGAAACACCCTGTCAGAATTTAAATACATCTTTAATAGATATTATGAATTTCAATATATTTTAGATTAACTCAAAAGGCAAGTAAAGCCAATCTTCCAACTGACTTTAGACTGCTTATCTGCCTGCTGGTTCTTGCCTGCATCAGCACCTATTACTATTACTTCAGTTCTGTATTTCTTCACCCCATTCTAGCCTGAAGTGCAAGTCTTCCTTACTTCTTGCTTCACTATTGTTCTTTATTGCATCAGTACTCTTTGCCACAAACTAGAACTGCTCATGTACAGATTATTAAGGATTCTCCCTCAGCCTTAAAAAAGGTCATTCAATTTAGCCATCACAGGTACTGAGTGGTGTTTGTCTTACTGTGGGTGGGATCATATTCTACGACTGAAATATGCTGATGAGATCCTGACACTTGATGTTGTGACTCTTGATTTTTCAGTTTGAAGATTAGTACTAGCAGTTCAGTTTATGCACTGTAAGTATCAAAACTGCTGGAAGAGACAACAACTGCATTTTTAAATCACAGACTGATTTCCCTCCTCCAGACACGTGCATCTCACATACACACACAAAAAAACTAACAGCCCATTAAAGAATTATTGAGAACTTTTGACTAGTATTCAGAGATGTTTTCAGACCGTGAAGTTAATTCAATGAAAAGAACCAGAATATGACAAAAGTACAGAAGTTCTTTAGACCTTAAGCTATCAACAGGCCACAACAGATAAGACTGAAATGCGTGCCAATCCCTTAAAATTCAGAAAAGCAAAACTACTCTGCATTATTGCTTTCTCTTCCATTTTTAAGAGTCATTCAGTGGGGTCTTGCTCCTTCTCCCAGTATTTTGCTTTTTATTATTTAGGAAAAACAAAGTTTGTTATTGCTGTTGTTGTTTTAACTGCTAAGAAAACAACAGTTTAAGGTTGTTTTTTAAAAAACTCCCATCTAGTAGTCAAGGTAGCTAAGATCAATATATCTATTAACTTGTACGTGTATTTAGTACGAAGAAGTCACTTACTTATGCTCATCAAAAGATATGCCATTCTTTCATTGTCATAAACCCAACAAGCTCCTTTAGTTTTACATTCATCAACATCCCACAGAGAACAACTGTTATCTATTGCAACACCAAACAAAATTGGTCCAGGAACAGTACCTAAAAAAAAGGCAACGTGTTAGAATTTTTAAAGTGTTTCTACAACAGTTAACACTACATCCTACTTAATTTCTACCTGTGATTACATTTATATTTGTTATACTTTATTGGTAGAATGACCTGGATTATTGGAGTTTCAATAGGTGCACCAAAACAGTACTAACACTAATAGATAACTGATCTCAAAAAATGGCTGCAGTATTAAATAATTACATACAAACCTAGCCAGTAACTAAGCCTTGTCTCAGCCTTGTCTTATGTATGCCACTTAAAGTGTCCAAGACAAAAATAAGACCTTAAAATGAGCAGTTCCGAGAATATCTACATGTAATTTTTTTAATTGAAGTTGACTCACCTATCCAGCTATTTTGGTTTAGAATTTTAGTAACCTCCACATAAAGACTGAATAATTAACAATTTATGTGACATGTTTACAATTTCAATCATCCAAAAGGATTTGAAAGTGAAAGGAACACCCCATGCATCCCCTTTAAAATGATAACCACTACATAATGTAAGCGGTGGTAAGTAAGATGACCACTGCATAAGATTGGTTGTCACTTCCTGTGACTGTAGAGCTTGATGTGTTAGATGCATGAAGCTGCTTTCTATACCATCACTTCTTAGTAGAATCTCAACTTTAAGAACAGAACTTCCTCCAGTACTGGGGGAAGTGACAGAGGGTACCTTTTGCTAGAAGAATGGTAGTTACCTACATTTTATTCCAGCCTTTGACAGCAAGAAAAAGCTAACATGGACATGCATGACCTATTCAAATAAGAATTTGAGTTCTGATAGCACTTGCCTTCTAACAAGTGTATTCCCTAAGCCAACAAGAGGCTCCTGCAAGACCCTCTGAAGTTTCTTAATGCATCATTAAGTCTAGAAAATAATCTTAGAGAAGCCGATTATTCAGAGACAGGAGTTTCAACAAGAGCATTATACCTAGTAGTCGTAGAAACACTGACTGCACTCCAAGAGCAAATGAGCGCTGCTTATCTGGCACACATCTGTAAACAAGATTTACAAGAAAACAATTTAACTGATTCTTTTCCCAGCTATATTCCTCACTGAATATACTTTATCTCAATATATTCTTTTAACCTGCTGATTGCAGACAATTTTAGAAATCCAGTGCACAAAACAAATAACTAAAGAATTTTAAGAGCTGTTTTCACAAAAGAATAGAAGCAATTCCTATGGGTTATCAAGGAATTATAGATTAAACTAGTTTAACAAAACAAGGTAAGTAAAAATCTAGCTTACCAGCAGCACTCTGAAATACTGTTTAACTTTTTTTCCACCACAGAACAACCAAGGATTAAAGGATAGTGCCAGAATGCTATCCTGAGCTACTATGCCTGAAGAAGCATTGTATTAATAGAGACAGCTTAAGCACAACACTCACAATGCAGCACAACTTTACATGTAATCACCCAACCTTACAATTAATCAGTTCTGGCCTATCTCATACAAATTACTATGCTGATGCAACACTAGAACTTACCTCCCACCCATTTCTTTCAAATATTTCCCTAGGTGCAAATTATTTCATCTTCATCACATTTTAAAGATAGTACGTAAATATTAAATACAACCTACTCTACTTCATTTATACAATTTAGTTTCTGTAGTGTCTTCTTTACTCAAACTGTATTAAGTATATTGAAGTGCTTCACCCAAGATGAGTAGTTAGTGGCAGCCACCTGTTGTGACTTCCCTTCCCATAAAGGCAATTAGAGGTAGGAGAACAAACAGCCTTCTATGGTGTGTTTATTTCTAGCACTAGAATACTGTCATGAACCCATAGGCTTACATTTCAGTGTGTACAGAATAGGCTTGCTAAAGATATACATATCAGAATATTCTCCAGTAATTTAACTCACATTGAGCACTTTAAATTAGTTCTTGAACATTGGAACTGCTCTATATCACTCAAAAATTGTTTCAAAATTTCAGTATAAGAGTATAAGGATTCCAAATCCAAAATGTTATCACTCAGAATTAACTAAATAAAAACTGTCAGCTCAGTTCTGAAGATTGCACAACATTTTACACTAATATGCCCACAGACTAACATGACAAACTCTTCAGCCTGGGTGGACACCACCCCTGAACAGAGACTATTACAAAGAAAGGTTGCAGTATATCACTGCCCATCCCAACTACCTAGAAAGTTGGCAAAAGACAAAAAAAAAACACATTTAACAGACATCACACCTTGCCCTCTCCTCAAGTATCATAGGTAAAATGCATGTATGTCTACACATCATTAATATTTTTTTCCTCAGAAATATTTGAGGCACAAGTCAAATTCCAACATCAAGTAATACACCTCTATCTTCACGTATACACACTGAAAGAAAAATAAATGAAAATTTCATGCAAGACAGCTAAGTCAACAAGTAACAGCCACATACATGCTGTCACATTTTATATTAACTACCACAGAATCTCAACATTACAAAATTAATATGATAGGAAAGGAAGTCCACAGTTCCTGACAAAATGCAATTTTGCATGCCAGAACTGAACTGAGGCAGAAGGAATAAGAATTAAGTAGATACTGACTGATTATTGTTATTTTCTTGGTACAACTTGAAGTCCCGGAGCTAGCCATACACAGAGTAGTTGAATATTTTCTTCATCCAAAAACATGGCATATTTATTCCTTGCTCTTTTGACCACAGTAGTCAAATGAATGCTCCCATGAAATAGTGAGCTTTGATTTTACTTTTTCTAAAGCAGGAAAGATTATTTTTACTGATTCAAACAGTACCTACTTAATGATAATGAACAGTGGCACAACTATCTCTCCTTCAAGTACTGCCTGCTTAATGCACAAAATACTACAAAAGGAAATCCCTTGCACATTAGAATGAATCCATACTGCAGACCAAAATGTATTAGAGGATTTCACTGATCTGAGTTCTCACTCAAGTGTTATCTTCTCTAACCCGCAAAAAACATACCTGAGAATGGCCACAGTAGTTGGAGTAACAGCCATAAATGTAAAAACAACAGCAAAAAAGAAAAAGATCAGAAATAAAGGTAAATGTTTGCATCGTGTTGGACATTTCCCAGGCATAGCTTCAAAGAGAAAGTCCTCTGAAACATTTTCTCTCTTCAGCTTCCCAACACAGGAACAGTTGTAGTAAGTCTACAAATAATTTATAAAACAAATTGAGTAGATGTCACTCTAATATGTTAGGTATTCAGTGTGTTTGCATCCTAGTGAATAAGAGGAAAAACCTTGACTTTACAGTATGGGACGTAGTCTACTTCCTTATGACCAAATAACAGTGTAACCCCAATATTTAAAACTGATTCAGCAGAATTTGACTGATCTAGTGATCACCTGACCAGTAATTATATTAGGTTTTGTAAGCAAAGACAGTGATAGTCTCTATTTTGTGTAAAGTTTTGAGGTAAAACATAAAAAGCTTAAAATAAGAGATTCTAAAGTCAGCAGCACAGGTATATGCAATACACTATATTATAAACAAACACCAGCAGAATAAGCCTTGAAAAACTACCCTTCACACTCAAATCCTATTGCAAATCTTTGAAGATATTTTTAAACACATTATTTGGAAAATACATTGTTTTCAGACAAATCATCTCTTAAAAAAGAAACCCAACACCATTAAGGGTTTCAGGGGTTAGATGAAATGTTCCTTTCTCTCCCCATATGAAACTAGTTTCTTTTGAAAAGTTTCATGTCTAAAGAAAGTATAGCCAAAAGCTGCAGTTTTCTTACAGTAGAATATATCTAACATGGTTCTCAAAAGGTGTTTTCATTAAATTAACTGCTGGTAGCTGCTCCTTGTTTATTAAGGAAATCTACTGATTACTGCCATACACTACAAAAATTTTATTCCAAGCATTTTTAACTACAAAACACTGTTACTTAAATAAGGTTCATTTCTCAGATTCAAAGCTACTTACGTCACTATTTCCTCCAGTCTTTCTTGAAGCTTAGGTAATACCAATCCAGTTACAACAGTAGCAGAACAGTTGAGATAAATGCAACCGTCCACATTCTTTACAGAACAGTTAGCAAGTCCCGTATCACGGGGCTTTACACTCTTTGCTATAAACAAGCTGGTTTTCACAATAGGCTGTACTTGACAGTAAGAGAGTTGAGCTCTACTCTTGAAGATTTAAGCAGGAAAGAACAGAAGTGATGTTGGACTGTTTTTTTAACAATGTGATCAAATTGAATAATTTTAAGTTCCTCATTTAAATCCACTCTAGTTTGTTTTCAAGAGTAAAAAAAAACCCAACAAAATCTGAACTTTCCATAGCAAAAAAAAAAGTTAAATCACTATCATCCTCTTCTGATATTAAGTCCCCAGGCAATCCCTGGTTCAGCTTGCCTACCGTTAAGGCTTTTCTTCCTACACTCACACAGCCCTGCTCACTGTTTGTTGTGCTAGCAGAGACGAGCAGAAAAGAGTCTCCCTTGTTGAAGTCAGATAATAACCAGCCACTTTCAAGGCTTACTACATTCATGGTACATGGAATATGGTAGAGGAAAATTACTTTCCCGGTCTTGACTTAACAGGTTTGCAAGCACGCAGAAGCAGACTGTCATATACACGGTAAACATTATATTATGCTTTAAGATACTAGGTAAGAACTGCAGCTTAACACCAAGGCAGCTGCTGATTTCTACTTTTACGATCATTAACTCAATTCAAAGCGAATTAACGTTTGATGTATTTTCAGCAGTAGAAGGCCTAGTAGAAGTAACATTTGCAATAAGACACTAAGCAAATGAGAAACATATCAGCATTCACCCTACTTACAAGTATATGCTTCCAATTCACATAAGTTTTCCCCATGGTAACTATCACTTAGATTTAATAACATTTATTTGCTGTCATACTGAGGGAAGAACACTTTCCACATAGAATATACTTTGTATGAAACCCAAGCAGGCTAAGTCAGCTACTTGCATACTATAAAGCACCTTTTTCTTGTTATTAAGATTATACGACGCACATCCTGCAAAACATGGAGAAAAGTACTGGACTTCATCTCTGCCACAAACTGGGTAGTATCTGGAGCTGGAGCATCTGCAGTTAGCATTGCATGGCGCTGTTAAGTTATGTAGCATGCCTGTTCTGAAACAATAATAGTTTTAAACTAATTTAAAAGCAGCAGACATGTAAATAAGTAATACAGTATTCATAGGAGAATAAATCTCAATATTTAGTTCAATGAGATTTATGCACATGACTGCTCAAAAATAAGGCAATATTTCTAGTAGATACAACTCTAGAGGTAATTCTTATTTATTCTGTAAGTAGTTATTTTGTGTTATTATTACTTCCACAGGTTATTTTTCCAATTTAGAAACAGATAAAGAAAGATTCTTATCTCAACCCAGTTCCTCCTTTTTTTTTCTCCTTCTCCATCCCACACACAATTTGTTTAATTCATAGTTTTAAGAAAAATGCAGCAAGATTAGAATTCAATACCACAACTACTACAACTAGAAAAGTACCCTTCCACCCATCCCCAGTCAAGAGGACCGGTCTACTCAGAACACTAAAAAGTTGTACGTATATCATTACATCTTCTTATCCATCTATTATGCAGATCCCAAGAATGAGGTTTTGAGTTTCATAAAACAGTTCTGTTTTCATACATTAAGGCAAAATTATGAATTTAAGATTTTGTATTCTGTAATGTAGTTTACTTACTTTAAACATAAACACTAACACCAAAAATGCATTAAAATGTATTTACCCATTATATGTTTCGGTAACACCGGCAAAAGGTTCATTCCCACATTTAGCAACTAAAAAGACTGTGTTTAACAGGAAGGCAACTGAACAAGTGCCTATCATGAACTTGATTATGTTTTTGCAATCCATTTTGTACTTGGATACCAAGATGCCACTTATGACTTGGCCTATTGCTGCTGCTGGAACTAATACAAGCCCTAGAGGAAAACAAGACAGCAGCAATTATACAAAAATGCAAAACATAATAAGTGAAGTAATTCAGAAAGCAATTTCATTTTAAGTAAAAAAAAAAAAATACTAACAGTTATGGGTTGCATCCTAAAAGGTAGAATAAGAAATTTAATAGTTTCAGTGGAAGTGATTTATTCTGCCTTTATATTACCTGTAGCCTTTCCAGAGGTTCATGTCGACAGTGTAATCTATAGATGCACAAAACTGAAGTTCTGCATTCTGGGCAGGAATCTCTGAACACCACCAGACTGCTTTATGAAAATACTACTCCATGGTTTCTCAAGTATTTTTGTATGTTCTTTGTTCTATGTGCTATGAACTTTTTAAACAACAGAACATAGTCCTTGTTTTACAGAAGACAGCAAAAGATACAATGAAGCATCCACAGAAACTAAAAAATAAAGTTCCCAGAAACCAAGGTGGGCCAGTTTTGCTGCCATAATCCATACAGATTTATCTTCTATGCACTACTGGAACTTCAGAAATATAACTGAAGATTTTCATATGGCTAAACTCCAATAAAACAGAGTTCAAAGGCATAACTTGAACTGAGCTGGGAGGCTTAGAGACTTGATGTACAATTGCAGAACTGTACAGACACAGATGCACATAGTGGAAGGCTCAGAGTATAACACTCAAGACTAGCTTGCTCTTAGTTCAGAGAAGTCTAGCTTTCAACATTAGCATGGGCATTTCTTCAAAACTGTACATCTAATTAACACTACAAATATCAAATTCAAATTGATTAGAACAGGGAAAAACTAAACAGTTTTCCCCCTTGTCTCTGCTGATGACAGTTTAAAAATTGAGCATATATTCCAATGCATTTCTATTGGAAAGTTGCAGATACTTTGCTCTGAAGCAATGATGCCTAAGTAATGATAGCACTAGCTATCTAGTATTACCCAGAAGACTAATTCAGTATGACTTAGTGGAAAAAAGAGTACTTCAGCTACCATGTGCTTATACCGCAGCCATACATAGCTGAAGTAATTTACCAAGACATTCTAGAAGTACATAGTTGGCCATACTGCAAGTATCTCTTGGACTGTCTGCCTTGATCTGGTTGCTACCCTTAAGAAATAATTGTATCAGTCTTACTCATGTGATCCTACCCAGCACAGCTATTACATTAGCTATCACACTGGTTTCTGCAATACTAGCTTGTCATAGCCTTCCTTTTTCTACCTATTACTTCTGCCTATCAGATAAAAAAATGAGAGGGACTACAGCTTCATGCTCCTTTAGACAATTTTAAACAAGGAAAATTTTAAACAAGGAAAATTAAATGCTATTCACCAAAAAAAAAACAGAGGAATAAATTAGAGTGTCCTCAGCATACAAATCTTTCATTCCACTTCAAATGTTACTATAAGCTTACTGAACCCACAGACAACTCAGATTTGCACCCTTGACAAATTGAGGACCAGGGTTTCTAATCAGACAGGAATAAATAGCCTAAAGTACATTTCTGCTGTAAAAACCGAATTTTGTTTTCATACAAATACCTTCACAAAAATCTCAGAAAATACAAGATAGACTATATCAGCTCCCAGCTATAACATTACTATAGTAAACATGTTAAGATTTAAAAATGAAGAAAAAAACAAAAAAGTAGAAAAACACCACATTACCTCCAAGAGTTGCTGAAAAACTTGATGTCTTTCCAAACTGATTTTCTATAAACTTTGGCAGGAATGTGGCAAAGCCAGTGGTAACTAAAGCTTCAGAGGTACTGGCTATTATTAGACTCATAAGCACTGGATTCTTCAACAAAATCTATGGAGAAAAGTTTGTATAATTTTCTGAGTGTTATTTTGTCATTGCACCATGTAAACTAGATGTAACTAGATTTTCAAGCAGATACTTTCACTCAGAACTTCACGAACATGCTTTTGATCACTGAAGCATGAGCAGCATCAGCAAAATTTAATATGCTTTATTTCTCAGTAGCACTGCAAACTTCTGTCATAGCACTGTGAAGATGCAATTACTTTTCTAAACATTTATGAAACACCTGAAAAAAGAATCTTATTCTCAGAACATATCAGTTTTATGAAATTCCATATTTTCTTACCAGGAGAGCAACAGGAAAGTCTTTAAAATTTTTTCCAATATTCTTGGTTTCAACAAGTGCCTCACTTCCATCGTTATGGGTTTCAGAGATTTTTTCAGCCTGTATTTTTGCTGTGCCTACAGCAAAAAAGAAAATATTTATTGACAAAGAAGCTGTTGAATAATGGTGCTCGAGACTTAAAGTTGGAAGAAACATTACCATAAATGTTTCCCTTCTACCATAAGACTAATTGACTATTGTTATTGGCCTGTACCAAGAGAGTATCAATAATTTATTGCTGTGGAAGAACTTTAATTGAAAAACTTTAATTTGATAGTTTTGGCTGTAACAAGAGATTAGCAAGTATATCCTAAGAATTTTAGGTTCTTAGTCCATTCAGTGTTTTTATAATCCTCACATTCTGTCTGGTTCACTACTTCATTGTTCCTTTCTTATTTCTCCTCCAACATAAGTCACAGGAAGTTTCTTTAGATGCTCTTCCAAGCAACTCCTAGATACTATCTGCCTAAGCAGAAAATGTATTAAAAACATTCTTTTTTAAGACTGCTCTGCAATACTTGGATTCATGTTCTACCCATAGCTATAATGCAATAGTCAAAGACGACAATGCAAGAGTTAAGCCAGTAGGACTTCCTTACTGTTTTTGGTGGGAAGCGAGCAGCTTTAAATATAGTCCTGTGTGCACCCAGTTGAAAGCATCTGTCAAATTCTGACCATCAGTTTCCACATTCTACCTGTTCCAATCCTACTGTATATCTTTCTTTCCACTAATACTTTCAGGATCCTCCCACTGGCTAATTCCCCTTGTTTTAAAGGCTTAATATTGAAATAAAAAGGTATTTATTACTATGGTTTGGGTTATTACATAGCTAACTGTGAAAGAATAATCAGAGGAATCAATCTCCGAGTCCAGAGCTCTATAGCCCAGAGGTAGAAAAATCTCTTTTCAAAGTAGCTCTCATTCCCATTTAAGAAAAAAGAAAAGTTACCTGGCAAGTATTTTGGAAAGCATGAAAACGGTATTATCAGAAACCAAATTGCAAAAAAGCATGCAAGGAATCCTATCCACCATGCTCCAAGCCAGCGTGGGTCATCTTGGTCCATCTGTGTACTGGAAAAATAATTTGGGAAGAACTGATGAACTCAAGTCACCGATTTCACATGTTAGTGAGACAGAATTTTTTTTTTCTAAAAATAGTGACAAAAGGTCCTTTAACATTGTCACTTTCATGTTTTCTATGTGTATAAAAATCATTGTTTACCTGTTAAAAATTTAAGCATTATTTTCAAACAAAAAAACCCAAACCATTTCTTTTCCTCATATGAAGAAGAGTTGAAGATTTAAATAAGAATTATTAGCAAATGAAAATAGAAACTAGAAGACTCATCTTGCCTTTCTGGGATCTCAATATCAATATAAACATTAAGTAGCTGTCCTCCTAAGACATAGCCGATAGCAGGCCCAAGCAATGACATAGCATAGCCAATTCCTGGAAGAGAAAATACATCATTAACCATATATTTTTAAGCTTCCTTTTAAAGAAATTCCTGAAGTCAACTTTAGACCATATTCAACCTTTTCTTTCAGTATCATTACTTAGCGTATAGCGTGCAGAAGAAAAAGTTTGTACCTTTACCTCAACACAGAAATTTGCAGCTCTCATTAAAGCTCCAACTCTGAGGTTTAACATAACAAGACGCACTTCACTAGCACTAAATTACCATTAGTACATCCTGTCCTACAATCAAAAGCTACCTTTTGTAAAAGCTTCTTAACCGCAGTTGTTACAAGCATCAGTTGTGAGAAGCACATGCGTGCCGTCTTTAAGAACCTACATACTTAAGTAATCAATTGAGTGCAGATTTTTTTTTGTTTGTTTTTTTAAAGAATTGACAAGATTACAATACAGGCTTCCATTAAAGTTTCTGGCAAGTGCTATATCCGCCACTTGAGTTTGTGGAGGACTCACTTCAATTTTCTGATGTAAGTCTAAAAATATAAAGCCATGGATCTGAATTGCTTCTGGCAGTTAAGAGAAAAACACTAAAGCTGCAGATGATACTACATACTACAGAAGAGTAGTCTTAAGTCTGTGCATTCCTTTTGTTTTAGTACTGGATTTTCTTGAAGTCACAACAGTTTCTCTGGCCTATCAGAGACTTCTGTGGCACATTAACACTGCCAGCAGAAGACCTATCTCTGCATACAGTGTTTCAACTAGTAGTAAACTAGAGCTGTCAAAATAAGACATGTATCCAAGGACCACTCTGAGTTAAGTTCACATTCATCCTTACAGAACTTCAAATTTCTAAGATCCTTATTTTCTCCTACAAACTATTCAGTTTAAATTATCATTTGGAACTTTTAAACAGTTCCCTGGCTTTAGATTTAAATGCCTCAGCTGAGCACACTGAGAAGTCTTTAAAAAATATCCCCATTTTCAAAGAGAAAGAAAGTATCAGCTTATGAATTACCAACTTTTAGTCTAAGGCACTAGCAGTTATTTATATAGGCACTAACAGCAACTTTAGGGTGGTTTATTTTTTTCCCGGCTCGAACAAGCCTTCTTGTATCAAGAAATTCAATATATTTTTAATCTTCAATACATTGTATTAAAGTTAAAAAAGAAAATATATATTATAGGCTTAATGTAGCTACCTGTCCACTCACTGTAATTCCCTCCTATTTTTGTTCAATCAAGTAGAATACACTGTTCTGCTAAATTCAGCAGGTATCCAAAGACTGCAAATGAATCCATTTATCATACTGTCAATTATGCTTTAAGTCTCCACACTAATCACATCTCCTGAGTTTTCAGGACACTTCTTGATCCCTTAATCATGCCAACAGTACTAATTCTGCTCTATTTATTTCAGTATCCTCAGAAAATGTACAAGCCTTCACTCACAGTAAAGAGAAACAACACAATTAAAGGCTGCCTGTTATTTCTCCTAAGCAACTAGACAATTTGTTGGCAACAGATGAGGTGGCTTGCCTGGAACAATTAAACAAGAAGCGTATGCAAGTAGATGAAGACTTCAATGTTTCCCCCTAAGAGAAAAGATTAAAAACACTACTAAGAGTTTTTATTCTTCAGCTTTTTAATAGTTTCATAGTAAATATAAAACTATTATCCACATTACTAGGTAATCCCTTTACTTTCAAGTAAGGCAGGAATAAATATCAGAAGTATGTTTAAGTGCCAAATTTGTATGTGGCTAGAAAACTGCACTGATCACATGATGCTCCAAAGTGCCCCTGTATACACAGGGCTGCCCACTGTTAGAAGAGAGCTAATAGGTATGGGTACTGGACAGATACTGACAGTAGACATCTTGCGTGAATTTATGTTGTTTATATGCAGGTTATACTAACCACTTTCGGTTACTGAGATTAAGAAAGAGCCGGAGAGAGGCACAAAATTACCTTCTGGTACCCTGCAAAATTACTGTTGAAAAGACTTCACACTTACAGCAGTTCTCTGCAAGTTATAAAACTACTTTATGCACATTAGCGAACAATGATGAAAGATGAGCCTGAGGTCAATATAAAACAATTCATTAGATACTGTAATCTATGATCTCCCCAGACAATGTATTATAAGCAGATTTAAAACTTACCTATATAAAGGGAAGATTTGTGCTTTGGAACACTATCATCAATAAAAGCTGTCCCCAAAGTATACAGTGGAGTTCCTCCAACTCCCAGCAGCAGCTGTCCCAGTATAAAAACATAGAGATAATTGGAAAGTGAAGACTTTGCGCTGGCACTGCAAGTGAAATTAGCAGAGCTTGTTCCTGAAATTTGACATGTATCTGAGGATATAAACAACAAAATTCTATTTAGGTCAACAAAATCTAAAAGGTCTATTACCTAGCTCATCACAACTGAAGAAAAACATGCATTTATTCTACATATACATGTTATAAATGACATACATAGCAGTGCATATATTCTGCACTGTCATATTTAGACTCCCATTTCAGTTTTCACCCCTACTATGTCCTACGCACTACTGCCCTAACCTTCAATGATATAATATCCTCTTAAAGAAATATGATCACAGCTCGTTTTTTGTTTCCTTACCAAGAAGATACAGATGAAATACCCTTTAAGCACTTTGGCTTGCTGATCACGTGTACACAAAAAAAAAGTAAAATGCTTATTCAAAAGTTTAGTGAACACTTCTAGGAAACAGACACTTTAGTTTGGTTTTGTGCCTTACAATGGTTCTGAGGAGCACGAGCAACAACCTCCACTGTTAAGCAACAGAGAAACACAGTGGCCTGAACAGCAACATGCAAGTTAGACTGCTGGAGAAGAAAGTGCCACAGTCAGAGTTATTAATAAAACAAACAAACAACAACACCCTCACACACAGAAATCCCACAACACAAATCACCACAAGAAGGAAGCAGAGCAGGATGCATCTGCTCTACTCCTGCACGCCACTATAAGGAGAGAAAAAAAAAGAAGAAATGAAGACAATGTTTTCTCTTTTCCTTCCCCTTCCTATCACTGCACTTTCAGTAACAGACAATCCCAACTGACAAGACCAAAAGAAAAGCATGTTTCTTTCTTTCCAAGCTTCTCCACAGAAGACTGTACAACCCCGAAGAAAATAATAAACCTGTCAGTTTGGTGGAAACAAGCCTTCCTGAAAAAATATGAAAACCACCTCTGAATCAGGTAAGTTCACTGATGAATGCTTTGGGCTCACAAAACATAAAACACACAAAAAATCCTGCCACACAGCTTTCAACAGAAGACTAACCATTGTCATAAATGCATCCTTGGGTTTTATCATTCCTTTCTACAGAAGGAGCAGCATCGTAGCAGTAACAGAGTTGTCATGTACCACATAACAGGTACATTAGTGCTATTGTACAGAAAGTGGCCAACACAGAATCATTAAATACTTCAAGGGGAGTTACTAACATTTTAAATCTTTTCCAGTCAGGAACAAGCCTCACTTTAATGTTACACTGAAGCCACGTATGGAATACTTCATTACAAATCACTACTCTAAATTCTCTAGAGTAAATTTTCCACTTAGTATCAATCTATTTTCTTTACAATTTTCTGCAGAAAAGATCAATACTGAGGTCTTATATCCAGTTAACTTTGTACTATTTATATGCACAGCATCTATTGCAAGACAACATATCCTACAATATTCTGCTAATATACATGTTTGTGTACAGCACAAACATAGAGCACACCAAAGTTATAATTTAACTCTAAATGCCTATCAGATGAGCCTAAAACAGCATTTAACTACTTATTTAAGTTTTGTACCTTAATAAGAGTATCTCGCTAATATACATATCTGAAAAAAAGTAACAAACAATTTAAGAAAATTGCACGAATTTTATTAAGATATTGGCCTAGCTTAAGATCTAGGGATAGCTTCATGAAATAGGATTACACAGGCTAATGGCAACCAAACTCTGACAGACTGCATTTCTTCATGAATCCCTGTCCACACACCAAGTGGGTTTGCTCACGTCAATTTAGAAGCCTACGCCATTATGTTACTAATTGAGTATATCCTCTCTCTATCAATTTTCTACCTCTTCAGCTTATATAACTATTCTCACACGAAGAGGAAAATTAAATTAAATTACAATTAAACCTTTAACTATGAAACTATGAGAACTATCAATGTATAACTTAATACAGTTATAATCCTTTTATTTGCATCACCTATTAGACTTGTTGATTTTTAACTAAGCAAATGTACATGCACTTACTGAATGGAGTCATAGACTCCATATTCCATTTCAAGAAACACTCTAAAAAGAGTATTCACTAATGAAACAAACTATGAGACTAGTTTAACCCAGGGTCAAAAGGTCAAAATTGTCATCAAATGACAACTTACTGTCTCTACCTCAGCAATTCAAATCACTCCCCTCTTCTTGTACTAGCATATGGTTTTGAACAGTTAAATAGCCTGTTAGTGTGCCATAGGTTAAATCCAACCTGGTTTAGTTCCGCATTCATATGATCTCTGAGGGAGAGAAGGCACTGGTTTTAACATGATCAGAAAAGTCTAACCTGAGATAAGCCAAGCTCTGGGAGAACTTTAGATGGGTTACTAACCACTTTTACCTACCTTTTCCTCTGTAAAACTTCCCTCCCTCCTAAGAACCACTGGATTAGGTTAGTATTTTGAAGGGCAGAATCGCTTTAATTACAATATTATCTGATATAGTAACTAATTATAAACCTCCTTCCGTTCTTTACTTTAATATGCTCATCTGAATCCAAGTTATGTAAAGGGTAAGTATTCCCAAAGACTTAATGTTAATACAACATGCTAGCCAAGAAGGCAGAACTAACTGTGACATGCATTAGTGATTACAATAATTAGAAATAATACAGGTCAAGACTACCTTTACTCATATCTTACATTGGATGTGGCTGTTTCTGAGCCTGATTTTTTTTAGTACTTTAAAAAGTGAGGTGTGAAGAAATGAAAAGAACAGCTTGGTTTCTATTCCCTCTTAAGCTTAAAAAATATCTGTCTGTCCCATAGATTTTAAACAGGGATGAGAGCTTCAAGGAATATTCAGAGTTCTCAGACAAATTCTTAGTTTATGAACAGATGTTCCGTAATTCCATAATATATAAGTAGTATAGAGAAATATACCAAATAGTGCAAAGAACAGAAGCTCTATGCATTATCTGACTGATGGTCTCTCCAGAGAAGAAAGCCAACAGGAAATCCACAGGCATGCCAATGGTGAAGAAAAAAAACAGTCAAATTAGAGGCTGGCATCTCACGCATTCTTCTCATCCGCTACCCCACTTCCACATTTTACATGTGCCACACAGTCTTCTTCATTCTTTAATTTGTCCTCTATACATTCCAGGAAAAGAGACCAATTATTGCCCTTCTTAGAAGATTCACTAATTATCAGCCCCCACTTGAATAATCTACCACCAGCGTTTCCAGCACTACAGAGAACTGAGGAATGGTGCTCAAGTCATTTTTATTTATCTTAAATCACACCACATGCATTTAAACTCAAAAAGTAGAAATATGTCAGCGAGCAAAACAGCTTATTTTCCCAAAGACACATAATAGAAGAGATGACAAAAAAAATGAAGGAATCTGTGGAATAATTCGGAATACTGGAGGCTTCTGGAGGTGTTTAGTCCAGCCTCCCAATCCAAAGAGTGTCAAGACTGACACCAAATGATCAAATGCTCATAACTCAGCTCAGAAGGGCCCTAAGGACAGAGACTGTGCAGGTTCTCTGGATAACCTCTTCCACTGCTTGACTGTCCTCATAATGAGATTCTTCCTTCTGCAAAGTGAGGTTCTACATTTTCCATGTGACATGAAAGTCATCACATACAAGTTTAGTCATTTCAGTAGGAACTGAGACAAATGTAAAAGATACATTGCTTATAACACCATTTCAACTGTGGTTTTTACAGTCCTCTGTATTGTCTCAGAGTAATCAAATAATTTTTTAATTATAGAAAAACCCACTAGATGGAGCTCCTTACTCCAAATATCAGAGCTAGATCAGAAGACTCTAAGATTTAAAGACCTAAACAAGTCATCACAAACTAAACAGATGATATCTACATCACAGTTTTGAGTTTGAAGAATTTTTGGAGATTAGACAAGACAGAAGCGTTTGGCTTTTTTTGTTGGTGAACAGTCCACTGGTTAGCTACTCATTAAGTACGAAATTGATTTAACTATTTTTACACGGTGATATTACAATAATATTTCCAATGGAACAGTTCTGAGTAGGTAAACATGCTATCCTACAAAGAAATACACAAATACCTCAGGGTAAAACAGTAATTTCCAGGAAGCCTGTAGGTCTTATAATTCCTAGATTAGATAATAAATTAATTTACCTGGCAGTCAAGAAATGTTAAACTGAACTGTACTTTGAAGTTATACTGCAGGTGAAGCTCACCATATTTAAAAAGATGAACAGAAATAATTGAGTAAAAAACTAGGAAGTGTTTGACACCAGACAAAGTGGTAAATTCTAGTGCAAAGTACCAGGTAGATCTTAACAAAAATTAGACTGCACTAAGTTGCACTCGTAAATGGAGTTCACTCCCAATATGTTGTCAATAAAATACTCATCCAAACTGGTAAGCAACAAGAAAGGTTTGGGGTCTGTGGTGCTATTAAGTTCTACAACTAAATGCGTAGCTAAGATACTTCATCGTCACAGTGGGTTAAACCAGACATCAGATAAAATCACGTACTCTGGTTAATTTCACTGTGAAAGGATGCCGCTGTACAGGTGCTGTAAACTTGCTTTGAGACTGCCGTAATACACCTATTTCCTGAATTCTGTAGCCATTTATCTTTGATAGTGTTTTGTGTAAGTCAGCTTAGACCCTTAAATCAGCTCATTGTCACAGCACAAGTATCTGCATTACAGTAGTCAAAGAAACAAGCATGAATTCAGTTAGCTTTACAGGGCCACGAGGAAGAAAGCACATGCTCCATTTGAAATTTTCTGTACAGCTTGTGGATTTCAAAACTCCGCGTAGGACACAAACCCTAATAAGGTATCAACTCTTAGAGCATCTTCACTGGCAGATGAAATGGCTGAGATACTAATCAAAATTGGTAGGAAGGCGAAGAAACCAGTTGCAAGAGTTTGCTATCTACCTTCAACATTCTTGTGCTGCCAGTATCTCACTGCAATAGAAAACAAAGCTACAAACAAGTCAGAACTTCCTTTATATCGAGTTCAGCTTCCCTTACATACTAGAGAGGTATGAGAGTAATAAATTGTAATTGCAAATAAATGAGTATGTAGCCAGAAGCAAGTAAGCTTGTTGCCACTATAAGAGTTAACATGTAATCACCTGTTGAAACTTTTTCATTTGGCTCTATTAAGTTAAAAGCTAGATTAATTTCTGCCTCAGGTCACCATTTATTGGATGGGGAACAGTAATTTTCCTAAGTTATTTAACTAATAGTCAACATCTTGACAGCTCATGCAAGTGCATGGCGTCATGTGATTAACACTTGAAAAATATTAATGAGAACCAGCAGCTGGAAGTCTGAGAACATTCCACCAGATTGCTTAATAGTTACTGAGTTTTTTAGTTAGCATGTTAATGTACTTAGTCATTAAAGACATTCGCTTAAGCAATACAATAACAATTAAGATAACCATGAAAGATTAAGTCATCCTTCTTTTAAAATATCTGTAAGTTTCTCTGTTAGTTACAGGTGTGCCACTACACAAAGATACAAGTAGATGGTATTAAATACCTACTCAAAGTCTTGAGTTATGAGGAAAGTTCTGTAAGACATCAGAGTTGGATACTGCAATGATTTCAATACTGTTTTGCTCCATACAGTTCAGTACTGCATGTTTCTTCTTTATTTAAAAAAGAAGTTTAATTATCATTTTGAACAAACCTAGAGAAACTTCTTAATGAATTACTCAACATGGCCTTACAGAAGATAATAGTTCAAAATCCAGCAGAACTGCAATGTGTAGAGGCCTTTCAACAGGAAGACAGCGAGTCTGACAGCTTTCCTTTAACATTTATTCCACAGCACTGACCTAACCTGCATTCTTACTGATGAATAAATACCAGATCATTTTTCACTCCAAGTGAATTTTGATTGCACTCATCAATACAAATAAAAAAGCATTTTACTCAACCTCATAAGCATAGGCCTGACACTCAGATCTGTTCTGAAAAAGAAAGTTCAGTGTATAGAAACAGCTCTTAAACTCAGGGATTTACTTTCACTGTTAGGAGATACTACTCAATTTTTACAACTTCAACAAAGACGAACTAGGCTGTATCAAATTAAGAGTTGCACCAAGTTACTACAAATAATAATAATTAAAAAAAAAAAGCTACATTTTCAGAACATAAGAATAAGCTTACCTTCAAGTTTACCTCCATAGTGATATTTTCCAGTACTGAAGTGCGGTAAGGAAAACACAAGTGAACCCAATCCCAGCATAAAAGCTGAGAAAGCCAGCCATCGTGGTTTGTGCCCTCTTTCTCCAAAGAAAGATACAAACAGTGACAATACACAAAAAGCAATGTCATAGCCTGCAGATATCAAGCCAGTAAGGGAGCTGTTCAACTCATAGCGCTTCTCAATTGTTGAGATACTGATGTTAATCAGGCCATTTACCACAATACCTGTAAGAGAACAACAACAGAAACGTAATTAATAAAAAATACTTAAGTTGATAGGGTTGCAAGGACAAACTTACCAGCACCTAGCTGAAGGCTAACAATTAATGTAATTACAAAGTGCCATTTTAAGGCATTTATTAACTTTTAAATCCAAGCATATAGTGGATTCATATGTTGCCAGCTTACGCCAGCCAAGCTACACAGAATCTATTCAATTTTGTTCTCTCCTGTGGGGAGAGATTTAACACTCAGATACTCAATACAGCAAAATATCATGCCCCGTGGTTTGTTAATGTTATTAAGGTTCCAGATTCAGTTTGAAGTGCAAATTTCAAACAATGCATACTTCAGTCTCAGAAAATACTTAAATTAAAAAATTAGTCAAGTTTGTGATTTGCATGAGAGTGCAAACTAAGACTGAACTGTTATTTAACTAGAAATATCTTTTAAATAATTACATCAAATAAATACTATTTACTCCCTATCATCACAAAAGGAAGGCACAAGGCTTTTGAACAGACTTATAATGTTAAAAATGTATAAAACTATTTAAAGACACTGCAATGTCTTCAGAGTGACTGAAACGATTTACTTTTAACTGCCAAAGATGTTCGCTCTCTGAATCTGTTCCTCTCATGCAGAAGTATGAGATGACCTGGAAAAAAAAAGGCCTTGCAAAAGCTGATATACCTAAGCAGTGGCAAAAATTAAATTAAAAAAAAAAAAAATAGCTCAGCCAAAAGCAGAAAGTTGTGTTAGCTGTCATTTCCAGTGCAAGCTGGTTACAGGTACTAGCCTGAATTTCTTATCCTGCCTCACATTCTGCTTCCATGTGAGGAAGTATTTAGATGCCTGTAAGTTTACTTTAATAGTCTCAAAATAACATTCTATTACGAGTCAGATGAGTAACTATGCTTCATAACACTGTCAACTAACTTCACAACAGTCTAAGCCATGCCTGTAATAAAACATATACTGTAGGAAAATGTCAGGAGGCCTTCAAGTCACAGTTTCAAATGAGATCAAAAGACTGAATGCCTCTTAACAGCGCAAGCCCTACAGTTATCCCTCCTACTTCTAAGAATTCAAACATGATTCTCTGCTGTCATTCCAAGAACAGCACAGGAGGTCTGATGGCTGAGGACAGCAATGGAGTTGTTTTCAACAAGCACTGCACTATCAAGATGCAACTACACGAAGCTGAACTTCAGCAGACCTTCTTAGAGTCTGCAACATATTAAAAAAATACTGATTAACCAGCTATTTTATTATTATTATTTTTTTTAATCAGTGGAATCCTCCCCATTACTTCAGTTTTTGGCACAATCTTAATTACCCTACTACTGTCACTTCATTAAGGATAATTTCACCTGTCACTCCAACCACCATGCTTAAATTCATATGGGATGAACAGAAGTATTCAGGTGTGCCTCAATGTCATTATTTAATTCTTCAGCAGCTTTATTCTTTCCCTCTAGAGGAGCTGTGACCAAAGAACAATAGTAGCATGAAGGAATGAACAAACAAATTTTCCTGTTTGCAGAGCACTCTGAACACTTGCTACAGCTTTAAAACATTCATACAAAGGAGGGGAGCTACTCCACAAGTTGATTACTGAATTAGAAGACATTGCCTATTGCTTGTGGTTTGCCAGTTACCTTTAATTTATATCCTAAAGAACATAAAAACAAACTTAAAAATGTAATTTTATTAGATAATTAGATTCATCTGTAAAAATGCAGATGTGATGAATGGCAGCTTAACTTCTTCAGTGCCATTATCTAGTGATTAACCACTAAAGCCTCTTCAGGAAAGAAGGAACCCAGCTGATCTCAACTTCATCTGAAATACAAGGACATCCCAACACTTAAATAGTAGTACAGAAATTATATTTTAACTATTCTCATCCAAAACCTTACTGTCTTCCCACGTAAGTTAGAAGCTTAAGTACAATGTGAACTGATCCACTAAATCTAGATTAGTCATAAATGAATTTCATTTGCTCTAACAAAAAAGAAGGAAAGAAGTGCATTTTTTTCTTTATCCATTTACCAAACAGTACTGGACAGGTGTTCTACATATAGCATATTTAAGGCTTGCAGATATCAAATTAAAATAAAATATTAAGTCTTTCCAGTAACAAAACTAACAAGGGTATAAAATATTAGTGCTATCTAGAGTTTTCAGCCAGATTAGCCTGGAGCAGTCTCAAAGACTAGCTCTGTTGATTTGTTTAGAAGAAACACTACTGACATAAGGAATAAACAAACTATCTCGTGTTCAAAAAAGTGAGATAGCTTTTACCTTGTTTCCTACTGTAAATATGAACTGCAGCATATCCAGTTACTGTATTACAAGAAGCAGTCATACATTTATGCAATTCAAGTGCCATACAGAAAACAGGTATTAGTCATGTAAGCATGTTCTACACAAAGAAGTGTTTTCTATACTGGAAATACAGGTTTTACCTGTACTTGAAACAAAAACAGCCAGAAATGAAGAGTTAAGTTTCACCTCAAATCTTCCAAGAAGCTGAAATACAGGAAATCAGCTGCTACTGGGAGAAAGTAACCTAAAAATACATGTCTTTGGTTACACACACTCTGACAGAAACTACCTACTGTGTTCAATCTGTCTCTAAGTGGAAGAGTGTTAAAGATTACTTTGCTATTCTTCAGCACATTAAGAAATAAACTACAGTACATTAGCACTAGAAAATTGTACTAGTACTACTAGTACATTAGCACTAGAAAATTGTATAGGTATGTTTTATCATCCTCAGTGATTATTAGTATAATTTGGAGGATAAATGAAATACTTCAGATACAAAGCGAACTAACACTTCAGCAGCGGAGCACACAAACTAAGTAGGATCTTGAAATTATCTAAATCCTTAAAATGCAACACCTGAACATTTTTGCATAGCGTCACATATTACACTGAATTTCTTGTCAGCTAATTCTCATTTTCTCCTTCTCAAAAGCAGTAACAGTATGAGTCTCCAGTGGCCATTTCCCTTCTTGAAGAAAGTCCTGATAACACATCTCTAAGCATACCACAAAGTCTACAGTTACCAAGCCTATATCAGCTTTTAAAGAAAGTTCAGAATTTGCTTACATTAAGTCCCAAAATCTAGACTAGATTAGACAGGTATCCCTCTGAGGTCTGCCATATCTCTAGTTATATAACAAGACTGAGATACATGCCTTAAGGAACACCACACAGCATCTTAAGAGATTAAGAGAGATTTTTATGATTGGGAACCAACCCCGTTAGCAGTAAGAGATAAAATTCAAGTGATACTGAATTTATCATTGGTTGAATATCATTCAACCAAGCAAGCACTCAGCACAAACTAAATTTTAAGAAACACTGTTTTAACAAACGGAAGTGATGGAAGTAGTCAAGATGCTGTCTAGTACAGAGTAATCTGAAACTTTTCAATGACAGTTTCAGGACACTTTTAGCTTCCTACCCCTACTCTTCTTAAGTCTTTGACAATTTAGTTACCACTGCAGCTTATTATGTAATAAATCCTTCCACCTCTCCCTTTCTCTTTACTGTTTGAGAAAACAAATTTGAAGTATGGAGAGACAACTCTAACAATAACCACCTCCTGGCCCTACCAACACTAGTGCAGCCTTTCAAATACAGGCAAAGAAATGCCGCTTCTGCCCCAAGTGCTCTAGATGCTTCTTTTCTAACCCAAAACATGTATGCTAAGGAAAGACCTGACTCATAACAGGCTGAAATAAAAGTCTGAGAAAGCCCTGAGAGACACTTGTTCTTCTACAGAATTTTCCAAGCAATACATATGAGCAACAGACAGCTCTCTAAGTTTTGAGAGTCCCAGCTCAGTTCTCCCAAGACCATCCTGGTTACCTCCACTTGGTTGCACACAAGAAAACTGACATTCATGTCCTGTTTGCCTTTAGTACAGGCTACTTGCTGTCTTGGCACATTTTCTCAACTTCCTCACAGCCATCTCATTCTTCATGGGCAATACAGATGAGCTTTAAGGCACTGTCATTTGTTTTTTTTTGCTTTTTATTTTCCCCAGGAGACACAGCCTTCTTTTCCAGCTATTCCAATAAATAGCAAGTGTTCTGTTGTATATGAATCCAATAGTTCTATTGGACAGACGAAGATCTCAGCTTTCCTAGCCTCAGGTTTACACATTTGGTACACTAGCACTACCCTTTCCCCTCAGCTGTCACTTCAGCTTCCTAAGCCTAAGGCTCACTGATGTCCCAACAAGTCTTGTTACCAAATACAAAGAGGATGGACAAGAACACCTGAAGCTAAATAACAGAAATTAAAAGCAAGCTAAACTTCACCTTCCCAAAAGACCAAGCTGCTAGTTAGGTGGCAGACTGACTGGCAACCACAGAACAAAACCTGATTTTTGAAAGCCATCCTAATCACCCAGGGTCCCACACAGCCATGCCAAGGGATTTTGTTAATCAGCAAGCAGGTAGCAAAATGCACAGGTAGCACACTACGGTTCTGTCTATCAGTGTATATAGGTCATTGGTTAAGTTCCAGCCTGTAAAGAACATTATTTCCCTGGGAATGACTGGGAGGACATACAGTAGTCAAGAGCTGACAGAAAAAGGAAAAAGAAGGAAAAAAAAAAGAACAGTTAGGTATGATGAGTAATACTGCACGGTCAGCTTCCCCATCCAGACTTCGGGCGTTCTCTTCCCCACCGCTCAGCATCAGGATCGGACTCCGGCAACTCAGGAAGCTGACGCACCGCCTCTCCCCGCCTCCGGCCCCAGCCCGGCCCCACGGCGATCCGGGGAAGGGCAGCACCTGCGGGCAGCAGGAGGCTCAGGGGACGGGTTACCTTGGAAGATGGCCAGCAGGCTGTAGGCAGCCAGGTAGCCCTCGGGGGTGTTGCAGAGCTGCAGAGCCTTAGGGGTGCAAGGGCCCCAGCCGCAGGGCCCCTCCTCGGCCTCCCCCACCGTCGGGACCCCAACATGGGCACCTGCCCCGACAGGGCTCGCACGACGCCGACCGCCGAAGTCAGGGGTGGGAGGCTCGAACGCCGGGTTCTCGATGCCATCTTCACCCTTCATAGTATCACCAGCCGCTGCCGCCGGCGCTGGGGCGCAACGCTCATCTAAATACCGGGAGGGCGGCCCGCCCCGCCGGGGGCAGGTAGCGGCGCCTTCCCCTCCTCCCGAGGCGGGGGGCCGCGCCTTGCCCTGCCCTGCCCTGCCCTGCCCTGGTCGCTTCGGGCCGTGCTCCGCGCTGAACGCCGCCCCCCAGAGCCCCTCGTCGGTCGTTACCGCCGCCCAGCTGGGATCTGCCCGGCGGCCGCTGCCAGTCGCAGCGCGCGGGGAGACGGCCGCTCCCACGAGGACTCTGTCCGTTGCGCTGCCCGCCGCGCTCTCCCTGGGGCATGGGGCGCCCCGTAAGGCGGCGCGCGGGGCTGAGCGCTGCGCCGGGCCGTGAGACCGGGGCGCGGTTCGGGCTGGGCTCGGTTTGGTTCCTCTGTCCCCATGCCGCGCGGCGCGAGGCCGGGCGAAGCTCGGCAGCCCAGTGGGGGGCGGGGGGATGGAAGTAACAGATGGTGACCCGGAGAAAGGCCTCGTGAGCGCGCTTCACCGAGACCGAGCTCTGCAAAGCGTTCTTCAGCACAGCTGGGAAAAGTGGAAACGATGTTTTTCCAGATACGGTACTTTCCAGAATTAGGTAAGAGCGTTAGCACACATCCTGGATGTGGAAACCCGTTTACAAAAAGACCTGCCGTTGGCAAATGTCATCCTTAGACAATATTATTCCTGTGAAGTATGGTAGAGTTTCCAGCTGCAGGAGCCGCCAGATTCAGAGCCAGTGGTTCTGCTGCAGGCACAGCCATGGGGCTCTGTCAGGTGCGCCAGGCAGTGCTGGTCTGTGCCTACAGTGGGAATTATTTCATCAATCTGTACAGGAGCAGCAGGGAAGGCGTCCAGGGGTCAATTAGCCACCACCACCAGCGGTAACTGAGGGCCATACAGGTTTGCAGAGTCCTTCCTCTTCAAGAGCTCAACGCAATTTAGAGACAAGTGAAATACAGCTGAAAGTGGAGACGTCCTGAATTCCCAACTGGTGTCACAGCTTGTCAGAGGGAAGCACACCTTTTCAGGCAATCATTATGAGCTTACATAGAGATGGCCCTCTGAAAAAAAAAAAAAAAAGAGAAAAAAAAACCACCACCACATTGGTTTGCATTTAATTGATTTTTTCTTTTAATTTCAGTAAAAGATGTGTCACTTGAAATAGCATCCTGATCTTCACTAGAGTGCTGAAGTAGTAAGAATAATCCAGTAAACTGCTAACTAATTATACTATTAATGCAACAAAATCTTCCTTCGATCTGCTCAGGGTTTTTTGTTACCTCACATACTGCCCCACCCCCGCCCCGTGCCAATGGTTTTGGTTTTATCGTCGCAGGAAAGTGACAGAAGGGAAGGGAAAAAGAGAAGTGGGGCTGACTAAGGAAAATAATGTGCACAGCTGAAGTCAAGAATCTATTTTAAGAAAATACAAAGGAATAGTACTGTGCTATCTGGTCTAGGTGTAGTCTGAATGATCCAAAGAATTAAAGGAATGAACTCTCGAGGGTTTATGCCATGCTAGTAAAATACAGATTTTAACAAAAAGCCACAGAGATAGAGAGGCAGAGTGAAAGCAATAAAATACGATGTAGTGGTTGTATTGCCTGAGTGATTCTGTTACTCCTCAGCAAGCCGTTTACAGAGAAATGAAGTAGATTCAAATAAATGTTATAAACTGCTTTAATATGAGACACAATTCAAAACTATGAAATAAGTTTAAATTCCTGACATTCAAGAGCAGATACGCAACCCACCTGAAAATGTCAATCCACAACAGTTTTACAGGAAGATATCTAGAGTGCAGAGTTAAAATAGTAGACTGTAAGTAAGGTGAATGATCTGCTGAACTAGATGGAGGTTGCTCCTAAAAATGCAAATGTGCTCATGCAAGTCATAGGAAATGGGGAATGGGGACTGTGGTCAGTCCGTAACACTTCATCTCTGATGATTATAATTCATTTTTTCTTGGAAGTTAGAAGGCTTTTAGTCTGCAAAGTCAAAAGTTTCAGAGTGAACTTCTAATGGATTGAATGAATTATAAAATTCTTTAGATGGAGCTTGATTAAATTTTGACTAGAGTGAAGACTTGAGAAATCCTTATCTGTGAGGTCTTCTTCTGATCTGAAGTTCCTGTGAAGCGGGAATGGGAAACAACAGTCTAGAAAGGAAAGAAAGGAAACTGATGGTTAACTCTGAAGTCTGTCATAAATATCACATCAGAATACTGCAGAGAGGCAAACAAGTATTTTAAAGAATAACTGTGCTATATAAAATAAACTATTTGTGGAACAAGAATAATATGTCACCTTCTTCCAACTTTACAGCCTTATATTTGATCCATTGCAGTTTCTGTAGTCTCGAAAATCCTTGGACTTCTCCTGCTGCATGCTGTCATGGTCGCTGATCAGACATGAACATAGGACATAGGAATGCTAGATAAGATCTGTGAATGTGCAGAGAAGTAAAAAAAAATAAAACTATAGTTTCTTCCTTGTAAATAATTTGGGGGCTAGGGATAGGAAGAAAAGACATATCTGTAAAAGAAGTTTGAAGCTGAGTGGATATCCTGTGTGATATCCTCCTCTCATTTGAAGATCAAGTGGTACACAAACCCACTATCTCCTTGTAAGACGCTTATCTCCCAGAAAAATGACACATTTTATCAGTACAACACTTCCATTGACTTTACCAGCAATAAAATAAGACACAACATAGATTATACTGGATTCCTACAACACATTTTCCAGGCCACTTTTTAGTATTCATGGAGTGCTTCAGATGCCATATTCTTCCATGACTTCAACTCTGATACAATGGCAATCAAAATATCAATCTTTCTCCTCTGTGGATAATCTTACAGTAATAATGGTGATGAGCTACCATGGTAGCACATCATTTTCAGTTATTTAGTGTAGAATGGAATTTTCTCAAAATAGTTAAAAATGGTGCTACCTTTCTTCAATTAATATGAGGGCTGCTCCAAAAGTAATGCCTCCTATGTTACTACTTTGGCCCATGACATCAGAGGCAGATGATGGTGGTATGGCAGTAGAGGGTGAAGCTTCCCACTAATACTGCATTAGATTTTGTTGCCATGTGGCAGACGGCAGCAGAGGGCAGTCTGACAAAATGATGTCTGACATGGAAGTGCGGATGAAGCAAAAGTATGTCACTGAATTCCTCTAGGTGGAAAAAAATGGCACCTACTGACATTCATCAATACTTGTGGAACGTTTGAGACCAAACAGAGGATGTGAGAACAGTGAGGCAGTGGGTGGTATATTTCAGCAGTGGCGACAGCAAAAGTGGTCCCCTCCAATGCTGCAGATTGTTATTAATGTGACAAGCAGGCTCTTGTTCATCACTGGTGAAATTGCACGGTTAATGATGGTGAGTATGTTGAAAAATAGTATTCTGTAGGTGGGAATCACAGACTCACCAATATTGGGAAAGACCTCCAAGATCATCCAGTCCAACCATCCACCTATCACCAATATTTCCCACTAAACCATGTCCCTTAGCACCACATCTAAACACTTCTTGAGCACCTCCAGGGATGGTGACTCCACCACCTCCCTGGGCAGCCTGTTCCAGTGCCTGATCTCTCTCTTGGAGAACAAGTATTTCCTAACGTCCAACCTGAATCTCTCCTGGTGTAACCTGAGGCAATTCCTTCTAGTCCTATTGCTAGTTATATAGGAAAAGAGGCCAACTCCCACCTTACTACAACCTTCCTTCAGCTAGCTGTAGAGAGTGATAATGTCACCCCTGAGCCTCCTCTTCTCCAGACTGAATAATCCCGACTCCCTCAGCCGCTCCCCATAAGACTTGTGCTCCAGACCGCTCACCAGCTTTGTTGCCCTTCTCTGAACACACTCCAGGGTCTCAATGTGTTTATTGTAGTGAGGGGCCCAAAACTGAACACAGTATTTGAGGTGCAGCCTCACCAGAGCTGAGTACAGAGGAATGATCACTTCCCTGCTCCTGCTGGCAATGCTATTTCTGATACAAGCCAGGATGCCATTGGCCTTCTTGGCCACCTGAGCACACTGCTGGCTCATGTTCAGCAGAGCATCAACCAACACCCCCAGGTCCGTTTCCTCTACGCAGTCTTCCAACCACCTTCCAGCCACTCCGCCCCAAGACTGTAGCACTGCCTGGGGTTGTTGTGGCCAAAGTGCAGGACCTGGCACTTGGTCTTGTTAAACCTCATCCTGCTGGCCTCAGCCCAGCAATCTAGCCTGTCCAGATCTCTCTGTAAGGCCATCCTACCCCAATGCAGATTGACACTTCCTGCCAACTTGGTGTCATCTGCAAACTTACTGAGAGTACACTCCCTGCCCTCATCCAGGTTATCACCTGCCTTTCATGAATCCATGCTGGCTAGGCCTGATCCCCCGGCAGTCTAGAGCATGCCATGTTATCTCTCTCAAGATGATTTGCTCCATAACCTTTCCTGGCACTGAAGTCAGGCTGACAGGCCTGTAGTTCCCCAGATCCTCTTTATCCTCCTACCCTTCTTGTAGATGGGGGTCACATTGGCAAGCCTCGAGTCCTCTGGGTCCTCTCCAGTTGACCAGGAATGCTGATAGATGATGGCAAGTGGCTTGGCTATCACCTCTGCCAACTCCCTCAGCACGCTCAAGTGGATCCCATCTGCCCCCATGGACTTGTGGCAGTCCAGGTGGAGTAGCAGGTCCAGTAACAGTAACAGTTTCCACCTGAATCATGTGGGTTTATTCTGTTCCTCATCCAAGATTTCCAGGCCAGGGAAAATTTGCAGTATCAAGTAGTGTTATTGTGCTCTTTGTATCCACGGTAATAGATAGGAGGCATTACTTTTGTAGCGATCTATATCTCTTCCTTTCAGATGGATTTTTTTTTCCAGTGAAGAGAAACCTTGAATCTTGAATTTTAATCTATTTTATGATATTCAAATAATCAATTAACACCTCTTCCAAGTGTACTGCCCTGTTTGGATGGCAGTTCAACACTTGTGTGTATCCAAGCACCGTCACACCACTCTCAAAATCCCAATCTTAATGAGAACAGGGGTAGAAAATACCCTGAAAAATCTCAAATGAAAAGGCCAGGGAGACTACTCATCAGTTACTATCATGGGGCAAACCTTACTCAGCATAAGGGATATTTCTATAATTTATTGCATATTGATAACAGGCTGAAGCAGTGAGATCAGCAAGTATCACCTTCCTCTCAACCCCTATCTTCTACCTCCTCACCCCCAAGCAGTGCAGGGGAATACGGAATGAAGACTATGGTCAGTCCGTGACACTTCACCTCCGCCGTTTGTCCCCGTTCCCTCAGTGCCGCTGCCCCACGCGGGCCCCTCCCACAGCTGCCGTCCTCCCCCGAGCGGTCCCCGCGTGCTTCCCACAGGCCGCAGCTTTCCCGGCACCACTCCGACACGGCTTGGGGCAGTGGCGGGGCCCAGCTGGAGCAGCTGGAAGGCGCTGGTGTGACACAGGGCCCTGCTGGGCGCTGTCCCTCTGCAGCCCACTGCTACCAAAACCTTGGCATGTAAGCTCAATACAGAGAAGTACACTATTATGCAAAAATGATCTGGTTTTCTTTCTTCTTTAACATATTTATTCTTTTGAAAATAAACAAAGCAAACCGGTAACTATGCACGCTTCTGCTGTAGGCTCTGACCTAACTCCTAACTCAAGGTACCTCTAAATTACATCGTGCCTCAGGGCAGTCATGTGCTTCAGCCAGCCCAACATTAACCTTGGAGTGCGCACAGCTTTAGTGCCTCTTATCCATGCTAATTGAAGTAATGCAGCTCTTACTCTGCCCCATGTCTCTGCCAATACTATGTGCCCAAAGCACGAATATCATTTTTTTTTCTGTTTTGAATGTATACCAAAGGCAAAACTTTCTTGTTATCTTTATAAAGACTTAAGTAGTGGACCTTCTATTCTCACTTCCATGATGTTTTATCCTTGGGAAGACCAACCAACTTATCTTGTAGTGCTATATATTTAAGTGTATTCATAATGTATTAATGTAACATTTTGTTAAACATGGTTGGTGATAGTAAAGGGGTTACAGTGGTGTCCTAAAATTAATTTCTGCATTTATTCACATTGTTAAACTGCCAGTGTGAAAACTCAAAGCATCTTCTGTTTGTATCCTGATGCCATAATGCCGTAATTTTTTCCTTTCTGTTGAACCTTGTTTGTTTTCTGCAAACTCGATGTTCTTTGACCTAGAAGAACATTCAGTGATAATGTGACAAATTATTTTATCAGTCATTAATTTCTTACATAGTGAGTTCCATGGATTGTTATCTATTGTTGGAATCTAATGAACAGATGAAAGCAGAAGAAGTAATTATTTCATATTTTCAGAAACATTCATTTCCATGTTTCCCGGAGGTGAGTCTTTTTTGTTCCGTTTTTACTTGGTTCCTTGTTGGAATGAAAATGAGTGAAATTTGATCAACCACTGTATTTTTTTTTCCATCAACAAACACATGACCTCTAGTGGCAAGCAGTTAGTAATGATTTATGATGTAAGTTCTGCATATAGAGAGGAGGAGTAGGTCCTCCAAGACATTTTTAAATGCTTGACTTACCATAACGGCAGCTGCATTATTTTTTTTTTAAAGCAGTGGATTTAACCTATAACATTCATATTGCACATTGAAAATGTACACCTCTGTGCTCATTCTGCGAGATTTACTTCATCCTCAGATCCCCTCTACTCAGCACCAGTGAGGCCACGCCTTCTAAAAGCCCTGGGTCCCTCAGCATGCCAGAGTGAGTCCAAAAAAGGCCATAAAAATGACAAAAGAAATAGAGCATCTTTCCAAGAGGAGAGACTGAGAGAGCTTATTCTGTTCAGTCTGAAGAAGGGAAGGTTTAGGGAGAATATCATCAATGCCTATAAATATCTGAAATCTCCGTTCATTGCAGGGGAGTTGAATTAGATTGCCCTAGAGGTCCCTTCCAACTCTAAGGATTCTATGATTCTACGAAGGAGGGTGCAAAGAGGATAGAGCTAGGCTCTTTTCTCTGGTGCCCAGTGCCAGAAGAAGAGGCACTGAACACACACTGGAATACACAGGAGGTTCTATCTAAAGATCATGAAGCACTGTTGTGGTGGAGCACTGGCACAGGTTGCCCAGAGAGGCTGTGCAGTCCTCCCTCCTAGGACATCTTCCAAAGCTGCCTGGATGTGGTCCTGGGGAACCTGCTTTGGGTGGTGCTGAGTGAGGGGGAGTTTGGAGCAGAAGACCTCCAGAGGTGCATCCCAACCTCTGCAATTTTGTAACTGTGATACAGGCAATACCCTCCAAGGCTGTTGGGTTTTCCCCACACTTCAGAAAAAAGATCTGCATTAGTGACAGGCCCTAACCAGAGCACCAGCAAGCAAAGCAGGAAGACTGGCACTGAAAATGTGTCAAGTTAGATGCAGGCTTCCAAAAGCCTTTAGAATTCATTCTTCACCAAGTCAGTGTCTCTCCACATGTATCCACTGGTGCCATAGGCTGTTCAGGTCCTGCTATGTGTTTTTTTGGGTGCTGCTTGCCATTGGCATCTGCGAGACTGGAAGGTACCTTGAGGCCTGCAGCACCCAAAGAGAGCTAGAGAAACATGGCTTTCTGCAGCTGGGGCTATAAGCTTCTTATCACTTTTGGTAGCTGCTGCATGGCAGAGGCCAGAGACAAATGGAGCCAGACTGTTTGTAGCTGCCCAGTTTCCCCCAGTCTCCCAGGAATAGGTTTCCATCAGTAGCTTGCTCTGTGCAAAGCAATGGGAAACAAGATGCACTACGCAAGCACTATATTAAGAGCACTACTGGAGCACTACATGAATCCCAGCCTGATGGCCAAAAACCTATCTGGAAAAGTGACCGTGTGTCTCCATGTAGTGTCTCCATGGGGGATGCTGGGTACAACCCCTTTCAGCAAATGGAGAACCAAACCGTAGGGCTGGCAGCAGCCATACAGTTTCATTGCCCTGCAGGTAGAAGAAAATCCCCAATAGCAAGTCGAGTGTTGCTTTTGAGCTCACTTGGGAGGAAACAGGGAAGCCCAGAAGGCAAGTCAGCAGCATGGTGGTATGTGTAGAGCCTGTAGGACTTTGTCCTGAAGCCTCAAAAGGAAGCATGAGGTTTTATAGAGTATAGTCTCCTGATGTATGTTTCTGGGGATTGTATGACATGTCCAGAATGACCTGATGGAGCCCTGGGAAAACACAGCCTTGGAGACTAATATGATGCTAAGTACACAAAATGTAGAGAATGGAGTGGACAGAGGCCCTGTGGAAACCCCAGATGTGTGTGCTGGGGTCAGAGTGCTGCTGGAGGAAGTTCTACAGGTGAGGATGGCACATTGTGGTGTCCCCCGGTGATCTTCAGTGACTTCTCTGCATGATGGATGATGATTTCCCTAAGCAAAGGAAGGTGAGGTTCCCAAATTATGGATTATGACTGTGTGTCCCTCACTGTTTACATCTGGGCGCAGAGTCTCACTCAGCCAGCTCATGACTCCATCTCAGCTAAGCATTCTCACAAGACCTGGACTGAGAAAGAAGGATGTCTTGGCACTGTTGCACTCTGTGAACTGTTAACTGTGGCTCTCAGTGCCCATTGTCAGAGCCATAACAGCTTTTTCCCCAGTCCTGCTTGGAACAAGGCAGGGACACCCAGGAGGAATGCTGGCAGCAGTAGAAGTGCTCTTCACAGGGACACTTCACCCTAAGCATCTGAGAGGGTTCCCTTCTTGAGGGACTCCTCCCCAGAACAGCAAATGACCATGATTTTTCTCTTCCCTTTCTAGCAGGACACCGACTGCTGCAGCACTGGTGACAGAGCGGCTCATCACCTCTAGCTCTCCCCCGCCCACCACAGCATGTGGAGAGCACTACGACACTGGACAATTGCTGCCTCATGTGCCTGGACATCTGCAACAATGCCTCTTCTGCAGTGCTGTGCCTCCACCAGGCCCCTGCATCCCACAGTGGGCTAAGAGCAAGTCCAAGTGCTTATGACTGTTAGATTTGAGCAGCTCTGTTTCAATGCTTGGTATCTTTCATCTTAAGAATTACAGAAGAGATAGCTGAATTTTATCAAGAAGCTTACATTTTTTCTGAGACAAGGACATTTTCAGTTTTGGAAAGTCATTTGTGTTTTAAGGTATGGAGCAATTGACAGTACATCTTGTGAAATACAAAGGATCAAGATTAAAAAAAAATCATATATTTTTTAAGCAGTTCTTCAATTAAAGCCATACAGTGCATGAGCAAGGCTTAGAATCAGTTAAATATTTCTGTCTAGATAGCTGATAATTAAAGGGAATTAATACACATAAATATACAAACCTTGAATCTGTTGCTCTCATTTTCAGAAGTATTTTTACGTCAAATGTTTCCAACCACTGTAGGCTTTTGCTGCACATTTTTTTCCAGTAAGTGCAATAAAGCTGAAATTGCACAATTCTGCTCTACTTTTTTCTTGATGCAGCATAACTTGCCTAAGATTTTCCCAGAATTTTCCCTCCTTCTACAGAATTAGAGCTTCTGCTTATTTAGGAGGTTTAAGTCTGATTTCATTCACTAGCTATTATCCTCCTGGCCAAAACCAATGTTTTTTTTTGAATGATTCTTGGACAGATTATTTTCTAATTAATGTGCTCAGTCATTATAATTATATGAGTGAAATATAAAAGCTGTTTGTGCATGAAAATTGTCAAGCTGATGATATCCCTTGGATATCTTCATAAAATAAATCCATTATTAAATTAAGATTTAAAAAATGGCCTTGTACAGATGGGGATCTGAAGATAAAGCTTTTTACTCAGTGTTTGCATTTTATGTTTCTCTTAGACTACAAAAAATAACAAAATAGTGATCTTAACTTTAAAAATCAAATATAAAAACTAAGAATTGTAACTGCAAAAAAAAATAGTGAAAATTCAAGCCCAATTGAACTGGAGTTTAAAATGATTTTAGCTGTAAAAAAACCTTTCTGCTCCAGCATCCCACTGGGTATCTTACTGATAAAGTAGATTTAATTCACAGATTATTTAAAATAGATGTAAGAGAAAAATACTGTGTATTTTAGATTTTATCAAATGCTCTAGCCAAATTACCAAAGATTGAAAAAAATGCTTACATTGCATCTAGTTCACAGCCATGCCTCAGTGACAGAGTGGGGTGAAAAGGGATCAGTAAATTAATAACTATATCAGGAGAGCATATAGCATACCCATCAAAAATGTCATGAGACTAATCACTGTCAACAATGCATGTGAAGATCTTGATGGATCAAGGACGCTTCATACTGTCACCAGTTTATGGATTACAAGTTAGAGTCAATTGCTTGATTTCCCATTAGTTTGTTATGAATCGTCTTGAGGACAAAACAAATACTGTTTTAACAGGACAATCAAATAACTGTTAGTCCAATTACCAATGATCATTTGAACTACATTCGTAGTTCAAGTTTGTGTAGTTAAAATGACATATCCCCAAACTTCTAGTGTCTTTGTTACGGCATTCGCACTCCCACAGACCCTCTGAGTCGTAAGGTGGATGACTTCAATTTGGATTGTGGGGATGAGTATAGCAAGTCATCCAGAGCCTCCAGTCATGACAAATGAGGTCCGTACAAAGCCTGACAAGTGCATCAGGACTTGGATTAAGCATATCAGCTTGACACAAAGCCTGCATCCTGTTGCAGGCAATGGCATTCCTGTTTACTGGGCTACAAGACTGCTTTGCACTTTTTACCTACACAACTCAAAAAGAAAAAAATTTTAATGGGGAGGTCCAGGTGAACAAAACAACCTGTGAGCCTATCTGCTGAGAGTCAGCACCTCTAAACAAGTGAGAGGAGTGAGCTACCAGTCATCTTGTGGTGTACTCAGATTCCCCCACATAAAGCCTGGATTCTTCAGGTGGAGACATCACTTAAACATCGAGGTTGTGAAAACTCAGGTGGCCTGAGTGGGGGAAAATCATGTTCAGAATAGCAGAAAGTCTAAAACATTTGCCTGCTCTGGAAAGAAGTGGTAAGGGGAGTTGTTTGATCAGCCAGTTCAAGTGACTCCTTAACTCCTGGATATCTGAAACTCTGAGAGAACATCCATAGTGCTGTCTGTTTGACCTTAGAAGCACAGGATGAGTAGTGGGGTTTAGTAACCTGACTGTGTACCTGTAACAAGGAAAAGAATAACAAGGGTAAGGAAAGCCCTTACAAAGGCTTTTACAAAGGCCCTTACAAAGAAAGTGATCAGCAGCCCAGGCTTAGAGACAGTAAAGATACATCATTGCTAGACTCACAGACACAAGGGAGAGAGAGTCATGGTTGGTCTGGCCAGGGAGCAGCAGCGTTTGCTGCACGGAGAGGCCACAGTGGCACGGAAGCAGGCAGAGGGATGCACAGTGTTGCGGGATGACAAGGGAGCCTGTGACAGCCTGCAGTTCCTCACTGACAACACACTAGCCCACGGTGACAAGGCCACTGCAGCCAGTCAGTGTGGTCAGCTGCATGTGCTGGGCACAGGGGATGCTGCCAGTGCAGCTCAGGACAGGCCTGGGGGCAGGAGCAGGAGCTGGTTGCAGCTCCTGGAGGGTCAGGGGCTCCATCTGCTTCAATGTCCTATTATTTTACCTCCAATTATGAGCTACTGGCAGTCTTAGATGAACTTTGCAAAGTCTTTTAGTTGTTCCAAGCATTCAGCTTACACCTGTGGAGCTGCAAAAGTTTTAAGTTGTTGTTAAAATGTACTCTGGCTTTAAGAATATTTCAGAATAGTAGATTACTACCCAGGAGAAAGTGACAAACTGATTCCACTTAGAGTATATGCTTCTGGAAGAGTGCTAGTCATCCAAGGGAAACTTTGAGAAGGAATTAAACAGAATGGAAAGGATTATAAATAAATTAAGACTGGCATGTTATCCAAGAGATAGATGTCACAAATTGAATGGAAAGGGAAAGAAAGAACTTGCTTAAATATAGCAGCTCAAACTAGTTTACATAGACAACACATTAGGAATTTGCCAGCAAGCCCTGTCCCATGTTAGCTTGTTCTTGCTATGATTCCATTATTTTTGCAGCTAGTGTTAACTGTCAAAATTACATGTTATAGTAGTACATGCCTCAGTGGACACTGGGAACTGGTGTATTGTAGGACATTTTCACTGAACTATTACCTAGCTTTTCACAAGTAAAATATTTTAAATCAAATTCTGATGAGGGATTTTTTCCTTATGGAAATGGCACATACAACTTCATGCACCATTGTCTGGGTAGAGCATTCAAAAGGGTATGAATACTGGAATATAATAGAACTATGCATTTGAAATACTGGCTTAATAGAGTTAATTTAATTAATTTCTCTTTTGAGATAACTTCTTTTGTCCAGAAAGAGGGGAAAAGAGAAAAAAGTTTTCAAGAAATTAGTTTTATGGTGGAACTGCAAATGCTGATTCTCAGTTGAAGTATTCTAGAAGTAGGTATCACAGTGACTAGAATTATTTTGAAAGCCTGATACAAGAATGAAAAAATATTAAAAATTTAAAAATTTAATACAGAAAGAGTTATACAAAATAAATTTTCACAAAATCAACCACTGGATTTACATCTAGTCTGAATAAAGTGGGAAGGCAGTGTCCACCCAGGAATCACCTTGCATGTCGATGTTATTCTGCAGAAACTCAGTTTCTTTTACAGAACCAGATTAAGCAAAGATTCTGGTTTTGACCATTAGAAAAAATCTGATTAGTCAGATCTATAGGACTAATGTCTACTGGAAACAGACAAAATATGTGTGGAGAAGATGAAGAAGGAGAGAGGAAGAAAGAAAAGAGTTTTAAAGGAAAAGAGGTATTTATATTCCATTCCACTGTTGTCAATTTTCTCCATTCCTATTTTACACTGGGACTGGTGCAAAGACAGGCCTAGCCACCCTTAGCCATTAAACACTTGAATTTTTTATAAATTATCCTTTGAGGAGGCAAAAAATATAAAAACAGCTTTATTTCAAATTTACATATCTGAGTGAGAACTTTTCCAGAAGTTTCTATAATGCAAGTGTTAGGACTGTGTGTTGCAAGCATTACATTCTATTTAAGTGTTCAAGCAATAGACTTTTCTTATCTTCAGTTGGTTAAGTACATGACCATCACTTCAAAATTCTAGTATTTAAATATCATTTACAAGTGTGAGAAAGAAGCCTTCTTTCTCTCCATTAGCTTTTTTTTTTAAAAAAAAAAAGAACTGAAATTTAGATTGATGCTAATATTAAGAGAACAACATTTAGGACATATAAATTAGTAGTTTGTCTCAAACTGCAAACTTTCTACTTTTCTAAAATGGATAATAGATGGAGAATTTCCTCTGTTCCTGTTTCAGTAATACAAGGGATATATGTTTCGGTATTTCAGATAGAACTGCTATGCAAATGGAACTCAAATACAGTGAAGGAGTAAAGAAGCACTCTGATTCTGAGAAAGGACAGTGACAGCATGAGGTCTCAAGTTTTCAAAGATACCTGGAATTTCACTTGGCATTCCTGATGCTTGAAAGTTCAAAGATTGGACTCGGAAAAAAATAAATAAAATAGGATCGCTAGGAAGAGAATAAAAGGGGAAAAAAAAAACAACACCGTTTGGTGGTGTTTATGATCATCTCCATATTGTGTGATAGCACCAGCCCAGATTTTGAAAATATTGGTTTATTTCACTATTATTTTATTTAAGCTTAGATTCACAAATATTAGTATACTCTGGAAATACCTAACTGGCAGCTATTGTTCTGGTTTTCATCTACTTGCAAGCTAGCACCCGATGAGCCACATGTTATGGTTTAACACCACATTAGCTGATTTAGACCACAAAATTTTTGTTAATAATGTATTTAGGAAAGTGTTTACTTATTTCATAAAAGAAATGCTCTAGAATCTCCACTGCTCTTTTTCCTAAATTTTTGGTTTACAGTATTTCTGTTTTCAAAGGCAAAATTGAAAATACAAGTTTGTCTTACTGAAAATTCTTACAAAAAGAAGTATGGAATTCAACACATTGAATATCTTTCAATTATTTGAATCATTTTAACTGAGTTTCTAACTTTTTAAGGCCTAAGAACAACTTTTGGCCAAATATGAATAGTGAGCTCCATTTCAGCAGTGGTCATTTCACCATGATTCCAGCATAAATTGAATGCACAGGCACCGGATTTAGTCCATGCTATGAGTTAGTAGGTCTTAGATTAGTATCTGCACTTCAGCCAGCTGTGGAGCAATTGGCTGTTAAACTGGCAGTGATGTGTCAAGAACTTGCGTATGCCCTAGTCATCTCAGTATTGATCATCATGGTGTGATCAACAGGCAAAACTGGCTTTGTCAGGGCGTGCCTCTGAAGAGGACAACTTTACTACAGTTTCATAAAACTTGTGAAAACAAGTGAACTGCCAAATGCATATGACATAAATATTCAACAGCCACAAGTTCCAACAGTGTACACAGCTGCAGCTTCAGAAAGTACTGCAGCTTCTCTTTGAAACATCAGCAGATGCAGGACACAGTGGCAGCGTGCTCTATGATAACTTCTTTATTACTGTGCTGCACACTTGGTACCTACAATAAAATCAGTCATATATTTACTTTCACAATGGTGTCTTTCTTTAATACTAAAGCTTTTGGAGTTTTTGTTGTTGTTGCTTGTTTGGTTTGGTTGGTTGGTTTGTTGGTTTTCTGTAAGAGGGTGAGTTCCTGCTTTGCTATTGAAAACAGAGAGGAGAATGTGCAAGACTGCTGCAGTTTATTTTACAGTCTTTTATGCAAAGTGAACTAGCCCATGTCTTCATCCAAGAAAGGGCCATTACAGAGATAATCTGTTCTAGAGAATGTATGAGCAATGAATGAACATTTCAAAAGCTGTGTTTGTGGTAGCAGGGGTGGAGAAGCAGAGATCAGTTCTTCTGCTGTCACTGCACGCCCTTCTCAGAGAAGCTTAGAGCAATGATCAGTCAGCCGGGAACAGGTGGGAACGTGGGTTGTCAGGGAAGTTCCTTATACCTTTTCTTCCTATCTCTAGCCTCTCCCTCTTATACTTCCAGAGCATGGCAGAATCTTTCTCTCTGAAAATACAAAAAAATATACAAAGCTTTGAATATTAACTAATCCACTTCTAGATAAAAGAATAGCTAATAGTCGAGGTGCTTCTGGTGATGCCACTGACTACCTAACCAATACAAAGCCTTCAAAACTCAAGTTCAATGCAATAAGATGTCAGATGGCAACTATTCCAGGGGTACCAACTCCTCCCTTCATTAATACATGGGCCACTATGTCTCCCACCTTCCTAGTGTCAAAGAGTCCTGACTCTGAGACTTTCCATCTCTGCTCTGGCATTTTCCTGGCTCTGAACTCTTTGGATTTTTGCTGCAGGGAAATAATGAGATGGATTCTCACACTTGTGAGCTAAAAGAAATGTTGATGGTATTTTTTTACTGGAGACACTATTAAGTGTGTAAAGTCTGTACAAAGTGTGTAAAACATCATAGAAAATATACACGTATTTGTTGCTTCAGTAAAAATGACTCTTTTCACTAAAAAAAAAAAGTCTTTAAACATTCTATGAAATGTTCAACATTATTTTGAATAGAATATTCACGTTAGTATCTTTAAATGCCCCAGGCAATGAATAGTGCTACATTTAACTTCACTTCTTCCTTTATAGCGGGCTTGGCTCAGCAAAAGTTTTTAGCCAAAAGGAAGTCATTTTCCCCTATTTCAACATTCCATCCCTAGTCTCAGAAATCTCTTTGGGTTTCAGCTGGCTTGAAACTAGAGGCAAGGCTGAGTAGATTTATTCCAATTTTAGGCAGTGCAATTTCAAAAGAGGTAGTTGGATAGCAGCCCAAAGTAGAGAAAGTAAATACAAAAAGCTCAGTACCACTGTTTGGAACAGTGTTCTAGAAGAAACTTATTATGTTTGTGTCCAGTTGAAATGATTACCTAAAGATTTTAGGGCAGTAAGCTATAGTAAAGCAAGATTAAATAGAGTATCTCATTGGCACTCTGAACTGACACTCTGGTCATTGTCAAAACAGACTATAATCTGAATTAATTACTGGACATAGGAAACTTTGGTGTATAGTTTACATATTTGATGTATTACTTCATAATTAAGTAACGTCCCTGGATTGGATGCTTGTTATTTCCTAGTGGATTTAATTTATTCATACTCTGAACTAAAATGACACAGGAAGACTTTATTTGTATAATAATGCAAACTTTTATGCATTATTATCAAAATGAGAATGTTCTAAAGAACTACATATGGAAATCTGAATCTAAGTTTCTGAAATAATTTCTGGTATGACAAATTGCAGGAATTAGAGTTCATATGGCTACTTTCCAGTGTGTTTTAGGCATTTTCTCTGCTTAAGAGAACTTAAATGAGAGAAATACCATCTGTGGGAAAGGTTCCTGTTCACTTCGGAAGTTCCCTGAAAAGGTATCACAGTGAGACCAGCAATACTTCTCAGTCACTAAAAAATGTATAAAAGTACAAGTCATTCTGTCTCTGCGGGCAAATGAAACTTCTAGAAAGGCTTGTTTAGGAGTTAGATATAAACTGTATGGTTATAACAAATATTTTACATTTAGTAATATAGTTGTTTCATCAGACATTTGTTTCTTTTGACATTCTTTTACACATTTATTAGTGTCATTGTTTCAGCTGACAAGTTGATACTTTGGTACTATTGTATATTTCAGCAGGGTACACAGCAAGTGATTAATTAACCGGCAACTTCTGGTAATATATATTTTTTTAAAACCACAAAGAACAACTGTGAAACATATAATAATGTCATAATTAAAAGTTAGTGAAAGGACATGAGAACTTCATTTGACCTCAGATTTGCTTATTGAAACAAAGTGCAGTAGCTTAAAAAAAAAAGCGTTTCCTCTGCTACTACTGCTTTCTGCTGCTTTTCTCTTTCATACAGCTTCTTAGATTTTGAAATTAATTTCCCAATGGAAGCCCTTCCAGCATGAGAGCCCACCAGTGTGGGTGGGGACAAGTACCACGGGAAGGAAAGATCTGCCATAACACACTGCACAGCAGAGGGTAAGCCATCCCCTGCACTGTGGGGGCCAGCAGCTCTCATGGGATGGAGCTGGGGGCAATACCCTACAGGACCTGTCCCATCTGGGAGCAGGGTGGCCCCAGCCTTGATACTGGGTGCCTGCACGAGGCTGTGGGCCCAGCTGGACAGTGCTCATGGCCAGGCCAGGCAGAGAATTTTGGAGCTGGAGTGCAGCAGTGCTGTGGCCTTGCTGGGGCAGAAGGTGATGAACACAAGGCTGGCTTGGGAATCTGGGCCTGGGCAGGTGGGAGAGCCCCGGGGGACAGGCACAGGGCTGTCAGAGCCTTCAACACATCCAGCACTTGGTTTAAAGACTACAATAGATGGCTCTATTCAAAAGAAGTCACTTAGGATTTCCTAATGGTTTTTCAAGGCCACTGTTAACAGCAAGAGAAGAATTCAATCGCTGGGGCTGCTCCATCTTTTGTGTCTCTCTTGAGATCTTTATTAACGTGTGGAAGCACCAGCCCCTTCACTAAACTGAGCTGGAGTTAAATGGAGGTTTGTATGTGGGCCTCTCTGTCTTTTGTTTTCAGTAATTAGCAATTACACAAGAACTAAAATGTTAAAATAGCAGTGAGACCAGATGTCTGGTTTCAGATGGCCTAATAATTAGGGAAACCATACTTTTCTGTGCTGGCATTTGCATGGATGGAAACTGTTTTAGTTACTGAAGTAACAGAACTTCTATACTCAGTGATCTCAGGGGCAACTGAGGAAAAAGATGAAAATGGAGAAACTAAATAGTAGATATTATTATAAAAGTTTCCCAGATTTCACAATTTGAAGTGTTCTATTTATGCTGTGTTAAGCAATGATTCACTTTCTTAACATTACAAACTGCTTTTCTTGTTGCTAGCAGAATTAGAGCTGAAGTAATTTAGTTTTCTGTAGGTCAAGATATTTTTCAGCTAAAAGGAAGTTGTAAAAGATGTAACACCAATTTGGTTACACTTAAAATAGAATTTCACTCCAGTATTAAGAAACTACATTCCTGTATTTCATGTTGTCTCTCTCTTCATTCTGCATTTCCTCATAACATGAACAAAAGTGAATACCCCATCTTTTCTCTGCAATCCTCTCCCACTCCAAGTTGCAAGTCATGCTGTCATTTTAACTGTTATGTAAAACTCTGAGGAAAGAAATTTTGTTAATTTACTTACTACTCTTTCTCACCTCTGTGAGTCCATTAAGTGTAGTCTATATGAAATAGTATTGATGAGATTACTTCCTGGGCTGTCAGTTAGACTTTCATCATTATATGAATAGCTCTACCCAATTCTTCTTCTCTTCCCCACCAAACTGGAAGTTTGTTCCTATTCTTTCCTCTTGTATTTATTTGTTCTGATCTATATTATCATAGAATCATAGAATCATAGAATTAGCCAGGTTGGAAAAGACCTACAAGATATCCAGTCCAACCATCCACCTACCACCAATAACCCCACTAAACCATGTCTCTCAACGCCACATCTAAATGTTCCTTGAACACCTCCAGGGACGGTGACTCAACCACCTCCCTGGGCAACCCATTCCAGAGCCTGACCACTCTTTCAGAAAAGCAGTGTTTCCTAATGTCCAGCCTAAATCTCCCCTGGTGCAACTTGAGGCCATTCCCCCTCGTCCTGTCACTAGTTACAAGAGAGAAGAGGCTGACCCCCAGCTCACTACAACCTCCCTTCAGGTAGTTACAGAGAGTGATAAGGTCCCTCCTGAGCCTCCTCTTCTCCAGCTGAACAATCCCAGCTCCCTCAGCTGCTCCTCATAAGGCCTGTGCTCCAGAATTATTATGTGAAGACTGTAGGACAGTCTCTGTACAATTTTCTACGTCTTCACATGACTAAGCACTTAGTAACATGCTAAAAACAAAATGCTGGAATAGTATGTTTAAGAAATACAGATAGTTCTACTTGCATTCTATGCTGCTATAGTTGGGATCTTAGAAGTTAGCAAATAAATTAGTTTAAATGCCAATGAGCAAATATAAAAATTTATAAGAGATTATTTCTCATTCTTAGAAAATAATGAAAACTAAACTGAAATACTAACACTAATACTAAAATGCTAATTATTGGGTGAATAAAGGAATGGCTGTTGACACAGAATAGCATGTTTGTCAGAATGTTAGAACTGAAGTGAAAAATAAAGAATCAAATATATTTATGTATACACTGAAACTGATTCTGCATTCATTTCACATATGGATTAACTTATTCAAACAGAGGCAGAAAAAAGATTGTCCTATAGATACCACTGAACTTGCCATTTGCTACCTGATAGTAGGAGCCATAGCCAAGGTCACTTTTTATCCTTTCACTAAATTGAACATTTCTGATGATCTGCCTTGCATATTGTTGTAAAGAAAGCTACCTAATAAAGTAAATGAAAGAATCAACCTCTACATAGAAATTTTTCACACTTTAAGATACTGTTAGAGAAAGCGAAGAATAAGCACGTACAAAATGATAGAGATGCTACTGAACCGTCTGCTGAGGATCCTCTGTTCCAGGAAATCAATTCTCAGAGGGAGTAACACAATAACTGAGAGCACTGGGAATCACACATTCCTTCAGAAGTTGAATGCATTACAAAGAAATATACGGCATGGACGTATTCTAATATTGACTAGGTCTTTGTACATTGCAGTGTGACCTTCACTGAAGTCAAAGCCCTATTCATTCTGCCTTGTAAAGGTCAGTATATGACATGAGTGAAACTGCACGAAGAGAAACTATCTCTTTTTCTTAATAACTTTCACGGCTACCTAACATTTTCAATTTTTTCATTTTATTCATATAAAGAAACCGAGAATAAGTCAGGCTAGAAATCTTTAGTCTTGTATTTACTCTTGTTGATTGGTTTCCTGCCTAGGCATTCTTATCCGTGTGAGGAATTAGAGTAATATCACACTCATGTATATCTATTGTCTATCTTGACAGTGCTGATTATGAGATTTTATCCCATTAGCTAATTTTGAGAGGATTTGCTGCTTTTCTGAGAGCACCAACAAAAAGTATTAGCAGGGAGTTACACCTTTAGAGTAAGGCTCCATTTTGTCATTTTTATTAAATGCACATGCTATTTTGCTGCAGTTCTAATAAGGACATTTGAATGGACATTTTAATATTCTAGTGTGGCAATGTTTTCAGTTCTTATTCTCTAGATAGCAGCTATTCCTTCTTTGCGTCATCTAGCAAAGACTATTGCTTAGAGACATAGTCCAGACAAGCAGAGTTAAGCTAGTTGAATTGTAAATAGAAACAACATACGTTTTACTGAGGAAGAACACTCATATGGTATTTTTCATGTTTCTACATATGTATTTTTCCTGTTATTAAAATTATTTGCAGTTAGCAGAGAATACTTGGTGAAATACTTAGAATATTTGATGACTTTTCTTTAAGATATATGGATATATTGCTGCAGCTGTCAGTGTCATCATTATCAAAGGAATAAATTACAGACCAGTAAACTACATACAACAACTTGGCATATGTACTTACAAAGAATTTTCTTCTCATTTTATTGTATTATTTTTCACATCAGGCATTTTGAGTTTGTGGTTAAAACAGAGTTGGTAGCACACCAGACTTTTGCGTGTTGCTGAACAGTGCTTGCACAGCATCACGACTGTCTTTTCCCCACTCTGGCCTCCCCTACGCCTACATCCCTTAGTAAGGATGCTGAGGAGACACAGATGGGAGAACTGAACTGAACATTCCAAAGGGATGTCCCATACCATACATCACTGTGCTCACCAGTGATAGCTGGAGGTACAATAAGAAGGATGGGAGCAGTTTCAGCTTCCAAGGTTGCTCACAGAGTGACTGAGTATCAAGCTGCTTTGGGGGATGACGACTGATTGTCTTTCCATCACTTTTTTCCTTCAACTATTAAATTGCTTTCATCTTGATCTACAAGTTTACTTGCTCTTGTTCTTCATATTCTCTCCCCATTCCATTGGGTGAGGGAAGAAGAGAGTGGGTGCTTGGCTGCTGGATGAGGTTAACCCACTACCGCAAGAAAAAACATTAAAATACTCAGTAGATTCCATGACTCCAGTTAGGTGAATTTTCTGCTAGGTGTACTGTTCCAGATAGCACCCACTTGTTTTGAATCTTATTACTTTAGGCAGAAGCTCACTACCCAACCATAATTAATACAAGTGCCCAAGGTAACTGCATGCACTTTGAGAAAGAACTGCTACCCATGTGCCTTGTGAAAAGCTTCATCAGACGTTTGCAGGGATTTTTACAGTTCCTGCAGCAGTATCTCTGTGTAGATACTTCCTTATTATCTAGATATGAAACTTTGATTGCAGTAATTGCAGCAAAACCAGAGGTGCAAACAGGAAAAAAAGCCCTGCAATTTTTAACAAAAATGATCATCTTTTGGAGAAAAATAGTAGATTCCTGTCTGGCATGATTCATTAGTTGTGCATTTTTCCCAAACAAAAGAATTGCAATAAGCTGAAGTGATTGCTTGATGTGTGTTTATAGAGAAGAGATAAATCTGTCAGGAACCAAAATATCCACAAGACTTTTTTTTTTTTTTTTTTAATTTTAGGAGGGAGGAGATGGGCAGGTGGAATTTAAAGAAACAGAGCATCACTGAATACTACCTATGAAATCAATGGTATGTGGTGTATAACTCTTATCAACCACATGATTATCATGCTTGAATATTGTAAGAATTCATTTGTTTCTGGTTTGTGGTGTTGAACCTCTTGTTATTGTCTCTCTAAAAAAAAAAAAAGTGAGGTGGAAATACCATAGAAGAAAATAGAAAATATCCCTCTATGACAGAGTGAGCACTGAAATCATTGATCATATTTATGATTACAAACTGTTATGGCAGTAATTCAGTGAGGTAGGCATTTCTTGAACTGTTTCATCTGTATTTCCTCAGACAACATATAGATCTCCTTTTCTTTAAAAATATGAACGTGACCCACAAAAGTAAATAGCCTTTCAGATAGACAGTTCCATTTTCAAATCAATTATCTTGTCAGATTTCCCTCTTTTTATCCTCTGTTAGAAGATTAAAAAGAAGATTCAAGCTTTAACTCTTTTTGAATACAGTGTCATGAAATATTTCTTTTAGAAGGCATACTTTTCACTGGTTTTCTTTGAGATAGCCATGATCAAACATTCATTGTTTTCATTACTGAAACCTGAGTATGCAGAAAACTTTGGTGTGATGATTCATACTGCTAGGATCATAAAATCATAGAATGGCCTGGGTTGAAAAGAACCTCAAGGATCATCGAGTCTCAAACCCCCCGCCAAGTGCAGGGTCGCCAACCACTAGGCCAGGCTGCCCAGAGCCACGTCCAGTCTGGCCTTGAATGCCTCCAGGGATGGGGCGTCCACAACCTCCCTGGGCAACCTGTTCCAGTGCGTCACCACCCTCTGTGTGAAAAACTTCCTCCTAATATCTAACCTAAACCTCCCCTGTCTCAGCTTAAAACCATTCCCCCTTGTCCTATCGCTATCTACCGTCACAAACAATCGATCCCCCTCCTGTTTATACGCTCCCTTCAAGTACTGGAAGGCCACAATGAGGTCTCCCTGGAGCCTTCTCTTCTCCAAACTAAAAAAGCCCAGTTCCCTCAACCTTTCCTCATAGGAGAGGTGCTCCAGCTCTCTGATCATCTTGGTCACCCTCCTCTGAACTCTTTCCAAGAGCTCCACATCCTTCTTGTGCTGGGGGCCCCAGGCCTGGACACAGTACTCCAGAGGGGGCCTCGCAAGAGCCGAGTAGGGGGGGACCACCACCTCCCTCTCCCTGCTGACCACTCCTCTTTTAATGCAGCCCAAAACATAGTTGGCCCTGCGGGCCACCAGCGCACGCTGCTGGCTCATGTCCAGCTTCTCATCCACCAGGACCCCCAAGTCCCTCTCCGCAGGGCTGCTCTCGATAAGTATAAGGATAAGTATATATATATATAAGGATAAGTAGATATTTCTATAGGACACCTGTTATTCTCTACCTAGCAATAATGTTTATACATAGAAATGAATTTGTATGTGTTCTGATTAAATATTTCGAAACTTGACAAAAAGAAAAAAAGCTAAAAAATACATCGTTAGTCTGTTCTTCTTGGATGCATCTCAGAAATAGAAAGGCAGGTGAAGAAACATATGAATATATATTTTGATATAATTTGCATTATTTCCTAAAAAAAAATAATCAAAGAAATAATGTTCAATTTCCAGAAGTTTTTACACTAAAATTCTCTATGTTATATTTATTGTATTTCTTAATGTACATACATACAATTTCTGTATGTACAATTTCATGTAACAATTTCTTAATGTACATACATACAATGAAAGCATAGAATGTTTTGTTGGGCTTATAGATATTGAGCCAGTTCAATCTGTCTTCACTGGAAGTTCTGTGTAATACGAAATAAATGTTTACTTACATGCTGCTTCAAGGTATTTCCTCCTTAGAAATATTTCAGCTCATCAAACAGCCTTTGTAGTTCATGACATAGTGACAAAGCAATGACTGAGAAGGTCGACTGCACCAAAAACATTCCACAACCACTGAACCCTAGCTTCTTTCCACCCACAATGCTATGACTATAACTAAGATACATAACAATGATCCTAAAAAAACTACTAAAGGAGTACAAATGCAATCTATCCTTAGCAAACAATGCTAAACTAAACAATCGAACAAACAAACAAGAGTTTAACTTATTCCATGTTTTACAGTGAAAAGCCAAATCAAATTCAAGAAGATTCTCTGAAGCTAAGGCTGGATATGTCACATCTTTTTAATAGTAACACCAGCCCTATAATTTACAACTATAACTGATTATGGACTATGAGTAACAATGCACGAGATAGGTGTTGAATTTTCTAACTGTAAACCTTGTCATAGCAAAGATGAGGGTGCAATGAAACAGGTCTCTTGCAAGCATTCTTGTAGTACACCTGAAATTTCCTTTTACAGTTCAGTGACCTGTCTTCATTTCATGGGGCAAAAATTCAGAGATTATGAGAAACAGTAGAGTGCAACTTTGCAGTGCAAAAAAACAATTTTGAGAGTCTATGGACATCTTATAGAGTTCCAACTTGCTCTTGCTAACAAGAATGGTTAGTTATGAGTAGAAGTCTTGTATAGAAGTTTTGTAAATGTTGTATATGAAAACTGCTCTAAATTCACAGTTCTTTTTTCAGCACATTAAAAACTGGAGGAAAAAAAAATCATTTTCAAAAAAATGTAGTAGTTTCAGATTTTTAAAACTTTCTGAAAACACTGTGCTTTTTTTTTTTTTTTTAAACTTACAGAGGGTATGATCATTGTGATTATACATGACACAGAACTATAATCTAGAACATCTAGGAAACTGTACCAGAATGCAAAAGAATCTTGATAAACTGGAAAACTGATATAAAAAAATAAAAAAAAGAAATTCCAAGGTCAGCTACAACACTTATAGCTTCAAATTTACAAGCATATTTGTATCCTGAAATTGACAGCTGCACAAATACAGAATGTGAGACAAATGCTTGGACGACAGATTCTTAGAACAGGATCTGAGTTCATAGCCATTGGCAATGCAGTCTGTGTGAGTAGTGGTGTACATCTGAAGAAAAAGAAAGTATACAGATTCAACAGAAAGGAGCAGGCACTGAGAACATGAGGTGATTTTTTGCTTCTGTAGTACAGTAAGTATCTGGGCATTGATAGAGTATTTTGGGACCATGCTTCAGGGGATGTGTAGATCAATAAGGATGAGATCTACAAAAATGTTCAAAAGTCTAGACAGCATGTTCTAGGAGGAAGCTTGAACAGCTTCAGGAAAAGAAAAATAAAGAGGAATATAAATCCCCAACTTTGTAAATGCTTTTGTTAAAAAAGGAAAACCTGTTCTATGTGCCCACACTGAATAGCGCATTTGCTGCAGGGAATATTTGGGTTAAACAATGGGATAAATAGGTTAACAATAAGGACTGTAAAGAACTGGAACAAATTTCCTGGTGTTGCTGTAGTGTTTCAGCTGTGGGAGGTTCTTAGGAGCAGGTTATACAAACATTAGTGAGAAAAGCTGAAAGGCATGATTCAAAGGGTTAGAACAAGGTACTGTGAGCCCAGTATTTTATATAGTTGCATGAAATGTTGATTAATTTTAAACTAGAAATGTTGCTTGAGACAAAAAATTGAAGACTTTTGCTGAGAAGCTTTCAGAACAAGTAATCTTACATTTTCATAGTCATTCATATATTTACATCCATCTATTTGCTACACTAAATTTCATTTCATGATTACTTTCAGCCATTTCAAATGTGGGGTTCTTTTCAGCATAGGTAGTACCATATACAGCAGGGCTGAATCTTTGATTTTTGGAAAATCACCTCACACAAATATATTGTCCTTTTCATTCTCTGTGATGATAGTAGAATGTTAAGCAAATATGCTGCCCATACCAAGTTCTCTTTATTCAATTTCTACCTGCACACTTAAGATACTGAAAGTAGGAGATAAAAATGGAGCAAGAAATTTCTTCTTCCAGAAAAAAAAGAAATGACGGGTTCATACACACTTCAGGAGCAAGGTTTTGTCAGAATCTGATTTAAAATTCTTGAAAGCAAATGGGATAATACAGTATATTTTCAAGCGTAGAAATCTGATCAGAAAATTGCTAACTGACATTCTCAGACATATCAGTTCCTGAGGAGGCATTTACAATGTTTAGTTCAACACATATGAAGGTCTGAAATTTTCATAGAATCACAGAATTGCAGGGACTGGAAGTAACCTCAAGAGATCATCAAGTCCAACCCCCTGTTAAAGCAGGTTCCCTAAAATAGGTCGCACAGGTAGACATCCAGACAGGTCTTGAATATCTCCGTAGAAGAAGACTCCACAGCCTCGCTGGACAACATGTTCCAGTGCTCTGTCACCCTTACCATAAAGAAGTTATTCCATATATTTGTATGGAACTTCCTAAATTCAAGTTTTAGGTCATTACTCCTACACACTCCTATTGCTACACACCACCGAGAAGAACCTAGCTTCATCCATTTGCCTCCCATTTCCCTTTAGATATTTATAAACATTACTGAGACACCCCCCCGCCCCTCAGTCTTCTTTCCCCCAGGCTGAGCAGACCCAGGTTAATCTGCTTTTCCTCACACAGGAGGTGCTTCAGGCCCTTTATCATCTGCGTGGCCCTACACTGGACTCCTTCTAGGAGATCCCTGTCTTTTTTTGAACTGAGGAGCTCAGAACTGGACACTGTAGTCTAAATGTGGCCTCACTGGGGCAGATCAGAGGCAGAAGACCACCTCCCTTGACCTGCTGGCTATGCTTTTTTTAACGTACCCCAAGATACCATTGGCCTTCTTGACCACAAGGGCACACTGCTGGCTCATGACCAACCTGTTATCCACAAGAACACCCAGGTCCTTCTCTGCTGAGCTCCTCTCCAGCAGGTCAGCCCCTAACCTGTATGGATTACTCCTGTACGGTTACTCCTCCCCAGGTGCATGAATCTACACTTGCTCTTTTTAAACCTTGTCAGGTTTCTCCATGCCCAACTCTCCAGTCTGTCCAGGACTTGTTGAACAGTAGCACAGTCTTCCAGTATGTCAGCCTCTCCTCCTAGCTTTGTATCATCAGCAAACTTGCTGAGGGGGCACTGTATCCCTTCATCCATGTTGGTGATGAAGATACTGAACAAGACTGGACTCAGTAACAACTCCTATGGAACACCACTAGTTATAGGCCTCCAAACAGACTCTGTGCTGCTTATCACAGCACTCTGAGCTCTTCTAGTCAGCCAGTTCTCAATCCACCTCCCTATCCACTCATCTACCCCACAGTTTCTAAGTTTCATAACAAGGATGTTGTGGGAGACGATGTCAAACGCCTTGCTGGAGTCAAGGTACACAACATCCACAGCTCTCCCCCCCATCTACCCAGACACTGATAACATCATAGAAGGCTACCAGGTTGGTCAAGCATGATTTCCCCTTGGTGAATTCATGTTGACTACCCCTGATAACATTCTTCTCTTCCAATTGCTTGGAGAGGGTATCCAGAACAAGTTGTTCCATCACCTTTCCAGGGATGGAGATGAGGCTGACTGGCCTGTAGTTTCTTGAATCCTCATTCTTGCCTTTTTTGAAGACTGAAGAGCCACTGGCTCTCCTCCAGTCTTCAGGCATATCTCCCGTTTACCAAGATCTTTCAAAGATGATAGAGTTCAGCAATCACCTCTCCCAGCTCCCTCAGCATATGTGGGTGCATCCCATCAGGGCCCATGGATTTGTGTGCATTGATTTTGGCTAGATGCTCTCTGACCAGATCCTCCTTGACCAACAAGAAGACTTCCTTTCCCAGTCTCTTTCTCTTTCCTCCAGAGTCTGGGATTCCTGAGGGCAGACTTATCATTAAAGACTGAAGCAAAGAAGGCATTCAGGATCTCCACCTTAGCATCTCCTGCTACCAGAGCACCCACCTCATTTGTAGGATACTCACATTTTCCTTAGTTTTACTTTTAGTGTTGACATACTTAAAAAAAAAAAATCTTGTCATCCTTTACCTCCTTTGTAAGATTTAATTCCAAGAGGCCCTTAGCCTTTCTCATTGCTTCCCTACAGGCCCTGACAACATTTGAATATTCTTCCAAGTTGGTCAGGCCCTCTTTCCACATTTCACAGACCTTCTTCTTTCCTTTTAGTTTATCTATGAGTTCCTTGTTCATCCATACAGGCTCCCTGCCACCTTTCCCCACTTTCTAACTCTTAGGGATGCACCTAAGATCTAAAACCCTGATCTTGAGCTCAGAAGATGTGGGATTTTAGTATTAAACAGTTCTCATGGGCCCACTTAACTTCTAATGCTCTACCCCATGGGATACCTCCCAGTAGGTCTTTGAAGAAGTCAGAATTGGCTCTCCTGAAGCCCAGGGTAGCAATCCTACTTACTGCTTTGCTTCTTCCATACAAGATCTTGAACTCCACCACCTCATGATCGCTGCCTCTCAAACTGCCCCCATCCTTCACATCCCTGACTAGCCCTTCCTTGTTAGTAAGAACAAGGTCACATAACACACCCCTCCTCAACTCCTCTACCACTTGCATCAGTAAGTTATCTTAAATGCATTGCAGGAACCACCTGGACCGTGTGTCCCTGGCTGTGTTGCTTACCCAACAAATATCAGAATGATTAAAATCCTCCATAAGAACCAACACCATGGATTGCAAGGCTACTTCCAGCTGTTTGTAGAAAGCCTCATCAATTTATTCCTCCTTGTTAGGTGGCCTGTAGTATTCTCCCACAACAGCGTCACCTATGTTAGCCCACCCCTTAATTCTTACCCACAAGCTCTCCACTTGTTCAGCTCAATACATTCTAGTTGCTTTCTCACATAAAGAGCAACTCCACCACCTTGCCTCTCCAGCCTGTCTTTCCTGAAAAGGACATAGCGATTGTGACAGTATTCCAGTCATGTGAGATGTCCCACCATATCTCCGTGATCGCAGTGAGATCATGGCCCTGTGACCACATGCAGATCTCTACTTTTTCCTGCTTATTTCCCATGCTGCACACATTGGAATACAGGCACTTTAGGGAAGCAGAGGGTGCAGGTACTTCTAACGAGATGCAGAAAGATTTCAGCTGGGCTATTGGCAATGTTATATTCTCTGAGGAGTCCTCACAAGACCCTGTTGGACAACTGAGAGGTTTTTCCCCACAGTTTCCTAAAATGACAGCATTCCATTCTCTGTCACAAGGAACTCTCTCTCCTTCCCCGCTGAACCTAGTTTAAAGCTCTGGTAATCAATTCAGCCAGCTTGCTCCCCAGAACACTTTTGCCCCATCTGCTCAGGCACATTCCTCCTGATGCTCACATACTCGGTGTCTCAAAGGCCTGCCCAAGATCATAATACCTAAAGCCTTGATCCTGACACGAACCTCTCAGCCAGTAATTTACCTGACCTATTCTCCTCCTCCTTTCCAGGTCCCAGCTGCCAATTGGGAGGACAGAGAACACTATTTGTGCTCCCAATCCTTCAGCATCTTTCCAAGGAGTGCAAAGTCCCTTTTAATGTCCTGTAATTTCCTCATTACAGCCTTCTCTGACCCTACCTGAATGACAACAAGTGGGTAGTAGTCTTCTTCTTTTATCAGATGTGGTAGAGTCTTCTTAACACCTCTGATACATGCCTGCAGATGACAGCAAACCTCTCTGGAGAGGTTATCCGGGCAGCAAATGGGGGCCTCAGTGCTTCCCAGCAGGGAGTCCCCAGTTACTGAGACTCTTCACTCTTTTTTGGTGGCACTAGTTTTAATACGATTCCTCGGCTGGCCCTGCTCCATATGCTTGCTGACTCTTGGGCTCTGACTGATATCCAGACACTCTTTTGTTTCCAGACCCAGAGCCTTGTATCTGTTGCTCAGAGGGTCTGTGGGGGTGCAGGGAAGACAACTCCTTCTGCTCCAAGGAGAGATGAGGGTTCATGTCCCTTCATGTTGGGTGCTATCATGCCCTTTAAACTCACTGCATAAAATTTCAGACCATGCTGTGCCACTTGTCTGTCTTTGCAGAGAATGTAAGCTGAGAGAATTCTCACAAAGGCAGGGTGGTCTACAGAATTGCATAAGAGAGAGGAGTAGTATCTTATGGCCCCCATGTAATAGACATAGTGTGTGCTGAGCTTGGGAGCAGGGAGAACTCTAAAAGGAGGAAATATGAAAGTGTCTTTACACACACACATACACTCGACCAAAAAAAACTTTGGCTCTGAGCATTTTTGGGAGGTGCTAGTTTTAGAAAAATGTTGTTGAGAACCCAGTCACTATATATAACCTCACTCTCATAGCATGCCTGCATAAGTTCATAATGGAAGCTGTTTTATGTGAATGCAGAGCTTGTATTTTCTTCTACTCCAGAATAGCAGGGCCCGTTTTTAAAGGAATATCCTGGAAGCAGCTAGGGAATGAAACTGGATAAAAGAGAACAGACAAGACTAGAAAGATGGAAACACCAAAGAGGTTTACAAACCTGCCCCCAGGAGGGACAAGATTTCTGTATTGCATATAGATATTTGAATCTGAGAATTTTCTTTGCAACTATTCCACAGGTAATGCTCTTATTCTCCCATAGATTTAGTAGGAAAATAAATAATCTATCATAGAATATGGGTTTTAATGGGATTTCTGTTACTCATAGACTCCCAAGTACCACATAAAGGAAATGTATTTATTATTTTAATATTTACTTCATTAAAAGAACATCACTATGATGGACAATGAAAAACATTAGGATGTAATATTGAGAGAGTGATAACACAGGGGGACCTAATTCCCCATTGGGATGCCTGTGAATCACAAATGCAAGGTAGATTTATTATATTTTAGAAATATTGCTAAAATATTCCACTTAATATTCCTAATCAGGTGATGGCGGCTGTTAGAGGGCATGGCAGATTACAGTGTTCACTGGAATGACCAAACTGACATGAAACATTCTAGGGGAAAAAATTCTCAATCTCATTCGGAGATGAATTTGTAAATATGTCAAAGAGCACTAGAAGTTCCAGTTAACATCAAAGACAAGTATTTCCATTGAAAATCTAGTATGTGCCTTTTTGCCGAGCTTTGTACTACCAGTGATACCTAAGCCAAACAGAAATTTTCCATAATTTAGCTTTTAGTTTGCATGTGTCAACGGGGAAATAAGTAGGTCAGTGTAGATTCATAAGCTTAACTTTTTTGCTGTAAAATTCTATATTTTAATCTGATCACATTAGATACTGCAGATGATAGTATTTTTTCTGAAGATTGCTTAAATTACTTTATTACTTTTTTTTTAATTGTGTAAATATCTCTTCAAAACTAAGGTAGACTTTGAAAAGAATACTAAATTTATGAAGAAGTAGGGGAAAAGCAAGCGAAAGAAAAGGAAATAGTGAATAACTGTCCAGCATGCTGCAGTGTGCATTGATTATTTTTGCATTTTCTTTACCTACCACAAGATGGCCTCAATTAGTTTTTGCTGGCCAGAGGTTCTCTAACGTTTCAGTTGTGGTCCTCTGGTTTGTGGAGTGTATAGTAAGGGGGAAGTTGTCTGTGTATTTTTAATAAATTTCAAAAGCTCCCAAAACAAATTCTAAATATAAATATAACTTTAAATGAAGGAATTGATTATTTAAACAAGCTAGTATAATAACATTATATCTAATCTGATTGCAAGTATGTAAGAACAGGAATACTTGTGTTAAAGTTATCCAGTTTATACTGTTTCAGAGATCAGTTCTGTCATAAGAGATATATTACTGGATAGAGTTAAGCACTCAAACTCAGGAGCAGGAGATATTGTGAGAACTACTATCCTGCTCCACAGTAAATTCACAAAAGTTCTCATAAAGTGGCTTCATCTAGGGGGTTAAAATTCAGTTCCTCATTTCCTTAATCAGCAAAGATTCTTGGGTACTGAATTTTTTATTCAGACAATTTATTTATCTTTCTTTTCTTCATGGATAAGCTGTTGTTTTTCTTTAAAAGTTTAGATTCTTTCCAACATGCCTTACTTGGGCAAGAGGTACGCTATTTTTTTGATGCCTGTAACTGTTCATTGGTCTCCTATAGGCTAGAAACCATGGATACATAGGGAGGCTTTCAAAAACATCTGTCACAGAGGTCATTCCTTTGAGGGTGTATTAAGAAAGCAGAAATCTTGAAATAAGTATGAAAGAAAGAAAAAGTAAGGAAACTGTTAGAAGTCAAGGGGAAGGAAGGAAATGCCAACAAAGAAAGGAGAAGTGAAAGAAGTCTTTCAGCACTAGCAGTTATTTCAGTTTATTTAGGTAACTGATGATATTTCAGAGTTTCACCGAACCTCAAGACTAGAGATTGTTCCACATAACACAAGTTGTATTGTCCAAAGAATTACAAAATGTTAGCAGAGACTGACCATCTGTGACAGGTTTCATCTGCTCAGCCTACCAAGATATATGAGGGAGGCAGAAGCTCTCATCTGTAACGCAGAAATCATCTGTAGAATCATTGCTCCCATTATAAAGGAAAGCAAGCAGTGTACAAGAAATACAAACTCTAAAGAACAGTATGTTTTTCAAGAGGGTATGAGTTGTTGTTGCTTAAAGTCAAGCACCTGAAAGCAGATGTCTGGACATATTACACGGTATTAAATGTTTTCAGTACAAACCACTACAACTCCACTTGCTTTACAATTCCAGTTGCTTTACAACTGCTAGATCTATTACAATTGTATAATATGTGGATGGTCTTCCTCTCTTTGTTTAGCAGTGTGGGACAGCATTTCTGATCTCTTTATCTTGTCAGCTGCATAAATGCAAACTGAGATTATCTCGTTTGTAGTTGTCATCAAATTAGCAGTAAAGTGAAAGGAGACTTGGACTGTTTTAAAAACAGTATCTAGGAGCTCATCAGTGACCCACAACTTCCTGGTGGAAACCAGGAACTATCAAGAACTCACAAACATTTTACATGGTTGCACACTTATAAAGCTTTTATATTTTTTTATAAAGGTTATGTTTATTATTATTATTATTGAAACAGGAGGCCTTTGTTTAATCTCAAATTAAACTTTTTGGACATTATCTCCCCAAACTGGCTGTCACAACTTGGCTCAATTTTGAGAAGGCTGCAATTATAAAATCCAGCACTCCCCTTTGTATTGGATATTACAGATTAAGCACAAGAGAGCCTTCAAATAATAGGTCTTTCTGCTGCACAGTTGCTCAGAAGAAGCCCTCAAAATTGGTATCCAGGATAAGAGAATGAAATGGCTCATGCTGCAAAGAGAGAATATTTGCGTCTGATTCTCTGGATATCTACTGAGGAACAAAGGGCTCAGTGTGAGAAGTAGAAGGAAAAAAAAAAAAGCGGGAGATTGACAGAAGATTTAGGAGGCTTCTGATGCCTATCACTAACACAAGTGTTGTTTTCCGTTGAACTAATGCATGTATTTCCTATATTTGGACAACCTTACAGAGTAAATGACAACACAGAATTACATTACTACTAGTATATTTACTATGTTTTAAACAGTTAGAAAAAAATTGTATTACAAATAAAGACCATTTTTAAATAGTTGTTCAAAGCAATTGATACAGTTACTTAGATCACGCAATCTCCTATATCACTGAATCTGTAATTAATATTGTGTTACCTAGTTTGCATAACGTGATAAGAGCATAAACCTCAGTTAGCTAAAGTCTCAGTGGAAATAGAAAAGCTAATTATAGTTCTTTTAATCAAAGGATTGGAAGAAGGCTCTGCTTTTGTCTCATTGAGTTGAGAGAGGTCACTAGATTACTATTCTTCTGGCCAAATAATCTATATTATCAAAAGTAATACAAAAATGAAAAACAAGTTCAGAACACAATCTCTCTATTTGAACAGCAAACGTGATTCCTGTATCCTTGCTTTGGTTCTTCTGCTTGTAAGGTCAGTACAACTGTTTTCACTGATCCTGGTAAAGCCAGGACTGGGTCCACTGTGGTAGTGAGTTACATGCCAAGAGAGGACCAGACAGCAGTTCCGATGCGCACAGCCTGCTGCTCTGAATAACAGGTTCACTCATGCAGTTCAATGTGAAAACATGACAAACAAAACATTTACCACTAGAGTCCATGCAATATTTTAATTACGGGATAATGTCATTGGCATACAATTCTGCCCCAGAATTATGGTCTCCTGTTCTTGGGTGGAAGCCAAAAAACAAAGACTGCTGCTGCACAAAAACACTGAGAGGCAAAAGCTTTCTGAAGAGTAGACATTTATCCTTGGGATATCATTCCATTTCAACTGTTTCTTTCAGAGCAGGTGGTTAAAAAATGAAATAGATCAGTGAACATGGATACATCACAGTGACAATTGTTTACTGCTAACCAGACTATGCCCACAGGAAGGAAATCCCTCCCTATTATTTGTTGCAGAGAGAGACTTTTCTTCTTCAAACAGACATAATACATTCTGACCCAGGACCTCAAGAAGTGCTGAAGGCTGCTTCAATTTGACAAAAGCTTTAGCCATTTTCCAAGGGTTATTTGAAGCTCTGCTCTGCAGCCTAGCCTTGAAACATAGCTGCACATAGCATCCCCCCAAAAGGTGGTTCTACTATGTTTTCTGCTTTAACTATTTAAAATGCCACAACTGTCTGCTTTATTATTTATGTGGATCTGATGCTTACAAGGCCCTACTATAAACAGGGACCCCACTGTGTTGCGAATACATCTCCAGGGAGATTCCAGAGCTTGTGCAATTTCACTGTTTATTAAGTGTCTGTATGTTTCCATATGACATACTGCCGCCTGTATTGCTGTGTCTCTATTGAAACAAAGGTTTCAATTTTATCCATAGGTATTGAAGATGCTAGGTATTAAAATATGAATGGTATTACTAAATGTTCCTCCTTGAATTATAAATGTTGACAACTGACACGAAAGCAAACAATAAAGGAGAAGACAAATACCTCATCATAGGCATACAGACAAATGAAACAAAGAAGCCTGAAGTTATTTGTCCAGCTGATCAGCTTCTACAAATAAAATGTTTGATTCAAAGCATATGCATAAGAAATGGTCATCTAGCTCCTTCAGGCCGCCTTTAAATATCTCTGAAGCTTCATATTTTCTGTAAGTGTTAATGCCGGTACCCTGGCATTATGCAATTGCTCAAAAGGAGTGAACCTTTATGCTTTAACATGGCAGTAAAGAAAGCACAGGCTGTGTTACTGTGAAAAATTTCCTGCATGGGAGATTTTCAGGACTATGGGACAATCTCTACATGAAAATGACAGATCCTCATTTTCCCTTAGATGTTTCCAGTTCAACTGAACAGATCTCTGGGAAACATAACCATGTGGAACAAGCTTTGTTTGAAAGAAGTACTTATAATCTGGTTTTAAATTCAGAAGGAACTTTGCAGTCTTCAGTAGGCCCAGGGTCACATCTTCAACACAGAAGACTTTCCATTCACAGTATTAAGAGTAGGAGGTTATTGTTATAAAATGAGGATTTTCTTTTTGTACTCATTTTCACTGCATAAACTGTTTGATGCACCAGAAATTCACATATAACATTAAGAAAGTGAAATACTGCATTTTTAAATTTTCACTTTAAATAAACTCATATGTTTTTTAGGGTGTATCAACTTGGAAACTGTGTTTTTAATGGCATTCACAATACATTTTTATAGCATTCTTCTGGCTGTCTTACAAAAGAAAAATAGATTCAATATTTGGAAAGAAAATTCTTTAAAAATGACAGTAACATTTTTTCCTTCTTATTTATGATTGCCTTGAAAGATACAAACAAGATGTGCGGAAATCCCACTGGCCTTAATTTTCTAGTTGCACTATGACCTTTTCTATCACACTGAAAGTATACTAGCCTTTTAAAATGGAAATAATAGAGTGACTCAAAATGTTATTGTTGTAAATGAAAATCAGATTTACTGAGTTCAAAGACAGCTGGCGAAAATTAACCCTGGAATTAAGAAAGTTGAATGCGTTTCCCTGAAATAAATGCTAATTACAGAGGGAAGTTCAGATGAGACCCTGATTCAGTAGACAATGCACAGGAACCTAACCATGAGTACAGGCAAGTATTATTCATATATAGTATATATGTGTGTGTATATATACATAATACTCATATATTACCATAAAAGAGACAAGAAGTATCCAATCTCCTCTCCTATGTCTATTGATTTTTATTGCTGCAGAAGTTTCTTTTTTATTATTTTTTATTCCATATTTTATATGGAGTTTTTTTCATTTCACAGAAGTGATCGAAATCGTGTTCTGAACCACATCTGAAAACCCTGGACTACTATCTTGAGAGCATTCAACTCATTGAGGCATTAAAAGCATTTCTGACTGCACTGTTCACAAAATTGTAACCTTACCAGACAACTAACAGGGGAAATGAATGCTGGATTCAAGATGACACTTCTTTTCTTCTTCTCATGGAAAGTGAGAACATAGAACAAATGGTGAGTGTTATCAGTTCTCTGAGTGTCCATGGACACTTGGGGAAAAAAGTAAAGTTCACGATTAAGTAGAATTTATTATGAACTTTGCCACCAGAGAAAATGACGACCAGCAAGTATCTAAGAAAGATCACTACTAAAACTGACACAATTCTGAAGAATTTCTTAAGGAAATGTTCAAGAAGCTGGTAAGCAGACTACTTCCTTTGTTATAAATAAATAATCCATCTTCTGAATTTGAACTGTCCTGTTCACTTAAGCTGATACACTTCAAAAACAGAGAAACACTATTAGATAGTAATTAAAACTAAAATGTTATCAGTGCCTCTGGAAGAAACTAATATTACAAACTTTGGTAATCTTGACCTAAAGCCAAACTGTTAAGATTTATTAGAATGCTTTTTGATTATCATTATTTTCTGGATAAGAAAATAAAAATAGAACATAAACCTGTCTAAATCCTCTAGATACAGACAAAATCACCTAACTGAACTACATTTTATCTTATTTAACTACATTAAATCTTAACCTTCCAAATAAGTGAAAATTAGAGCATTAACATCGGAAGTGTTGTTTCTTCTGCCTGGTTTATCTTCAGACAGTCATATATGTGTGTGTGTATGGAGAACATAGTTTAGCTAGAGTAACTGAAAAGACAGTATTGTTTATTTAAGGAAATTTTGCAAAACATTTCAAAATGTGAGCCTACTGTATATACATAGTATTGTCAATCCATGTTTCTGAAAATGACTTGGATTCTGTTCTGCATTTATGAAAAGAAATTATATCAAGTGTCCTTTATGAAGCAGAAGATGCGTATTCTCAAACGGGCAACAGACTTTATTATGAATTTGTGTTTTACTGTCTCCTTGGTGAAGCCAAGCTACATATTAAGTTATTCTCCGTTTGCCAGGAGTTAGATAAGTCATTCTTGCTTTAAAAAATGATCTTTGGTAGTATGGAAATAACAATTATTTTGTTAAAATCAAAACTGAAATGAAAGATTTGTATCACTACCATATGCCATCTTAAAGAGGCACCTTTTCTACTTGCAACAGGGGGAGAGAGTTTAAGAATAGAAAACGGTTTAAAGAAAATCTCAGAACAATCGGCTGAAAGGTCCCAGACCAAACAGAAGTTTTAAAAATTAATTGTACAAGTAAAAGATACTGAATTATATAATTTCTTGAGGGAGCCAGTCAAAGTCAATCGCAAGACTTGGCCAACACTGGTGGAATGGTTCTCTCTTCAAGGAAAGGAAGTGTCCAACAGACTGCCTTTATCAGCTGTCTGCAATCAACTGTCTGCAGTGAGTTTGAAAATAAAGTTCTGTTCTATGGAAAGCATTTACTGACTTACTTAAGCTTGCATTTGCGTAACAATACACCGTTATGACTCTACAACATCACTGTGAACTTCATGTTACTTACTGCTTACTGAACTGAAAAGTAAAACCCTCTCAGTAATTCAAGAGTGAAAAGATCCATTTTCCTTCTAGTTTGAATCAAGCAGTCTACAAAATGAAGTCATTTATAAGACTGTTATTGTTCCATCAGTGACAGATGAGAATAGTTATCTGAGCCCTACTCCTCTGAAGCTCGTTACAGAAGATTTAACATAATGAGTGACAACATACTCATTAAGAAATAGAGGTGTGTGGAAGATTTAATCCAAATGAGGGGAGTTTGCAGCCGTTAACATTTTTGTAGAAAATGTTGCAACGCAAATCCCTACAGGAACCTTGGATTCAGATTTGTTGTCTCTGCTGGGTTATTAATGAATGTGTGCTGCTGGTGCAAATGAGTCATGCAGAGCTGCAGCAGATTTCTGTTTTCTTAAATGTCTCATTACAGTATGTGTCAATATGGCAAGGTTACAACTGCTAGACGCACAGAGACACCAAAAGACATTAACATCTGAATTTCAGCAGTAATTGTTAAAGTCCTAAATATTAATCAGTGTTTTCCATGCAGAAATGAAACAGAATCTGAACAACGTGTCTTATGTTTCATTATGTAAGACTCAGGAGGTGACTGTTCAAATTAAACTGGGATTATTTTTAAGGTATTCAGAACAGAAAATAAGGCTCTGATTGCCTAGAAAAGCCACAAGTGTACTTCTATCAAAATGTTATTTTTAAAAAATTTTTAAAAAGAATTACATTTTGTTCACGTGATTTATAAAATCATTAAATAATCTTTCCATCATAAAATAAACAGTTCTTTTAAAGAACTGTTTCAGCAATAGTCACATGAGAAGTGTATGTACAGTAGAAATCAAAGGGAATTAAATATGTAATACCTATCTGTACCAGGAAGGAGAAAACACAGAATTTCTTATAAATGTCAATACTGTTATGCAAAATGCAGCCACTGACAGTATCCTGTACTGAGGAACACTAGACAATGCCAATTATTTCAGACAAAGCTATTCTTTTTGATCATAAGAAGACAGATCAGGCGTGAGTGACTGCACTTTCCAAATATTATGAAAAAAATGTTCTGTCAGACATGCTGAAACCATCTTCCCTCTCATAGCACATGCATTTAATATTTCTTCTTAATCCTCTTCAGAACCGTGAGAAGCCCAAGGGATCTCACACACAAAGCATTCTGTTTTTTTCCCCTAAACATATAGATAGCTGTGTCTTAAAGATGCTTTTATAGATGTTAATAGAATCAAACAAGATGTAAGTTAGAAGTTTTCAGTGAGATCGTGACAAAGCTGCAGCAGAACTGAGAAATTTAAGGAAATCACAAATACCAACATATTGCTTTCAGCATCTAATGTGCATATAAGAAAACACTGAAACTGTAACCTGAAAGCACACAATTCCAAGTGAAAAAATGGTTGAAATGCGTCAGTAATATTGTTTGAAAAATATTGTTCCACAAGAAATGGAGGAAAAAATTTCCATACATACATTATTTATTAAGTTCTACCTATTGAATTCTGCAAGTAAAACTAATAATTAGCTGGGAATCAATGCATTTTTAATGCTATCTCAAGTACAGCTATTTTTTACTACAATAAATCTGAGGAAATGCAAGATTTTTAAAGAGAATAAAATGTTTCAAAATGCTATGACTTTAAATTAATTTATGTTGAACACAGTGGGTACCAGAGTCAATTCTCGTTGTCATGACAACAGACACTAAAAATTTAAACATCCAGTGACAGGCTGAATTCCCTGCAAAGAAGCTATTCTGCATTAGAATGATATACTCATGAAACATGATGCAAAGTGAAACATTAAACTGATCTACATGCAAGCTATTTGTTTTAAGCACGTGGTTTAATTATTGCTTAAAAAGGATATGACTACTCAGACACTAAGTTTATTATGTCAGATCTAAATAGTGGCCTAAAATACAGTAAGTAAAAAAGATCAAGAAACCAATTAACAATGGTTCTTGAAGGCATATAAATGGTATTTAATACCACTGTTGCTTTCTCTGCCTGTCATATACACTTGATTAAATATATATCATTCAATACATAAAATGAAGCCTACGCATGCATCAGACTATGCTTTGCTTATTCCTTATGTGCAGAGTATCTGTAAGGTTGGTAACGTATAACACTTTGTGAGACAATTAGTTAGCAAGTTACAAAATTATTTGATTTGAGAATGATTGTGCCCATCTGAACCCAGTAGAGGTTTTGTATTAGCAAAGCTCATGTATTTTTCTAAATGCTGAATAATTTTTTGTACCTGAGCAGGAACTTTCAAGACATGGGTATAAACTAAATTGAGGGAAGAACATAGTTTTCCTAGGTTTGAAATACAATGGCTGTGGGAATCAGTAGTGCTGAATAAAAACGGGAGTAAAAATTTAGGAAGCTTTAAAGACCTTCCTAAGAACATTACTCATTGTCCAGGATCAAAAGGAAATTGTCCTATCGCTATACAAATAGCATTAAACAATAGCGTGAGGTTTGGGTGCCCTCCAAAGGGCTTATGGTGGTTGTGTGGTGATGGATATGCAAGAAAGACTTTACCGGAAAGTTGGGGTGGTGCATGTACTGTAGGAGCCCTAGCACTGATCCTTTCTATGCATGATTGGACAAATCCCCTAACAGGATACCTCCGTACACCCTGGAAGAGGGTAGGGAGGGCATTAAACCCCTTAGTGGAAAAACCCACTAGTTTCCATAGTTTCGTTAGATGGTTCATTCCCTTTCTTGGGGTAAGCGAGCTAGAAAAAGCAATTGTTAATATTTCAGCTACCCTAGAAATGATAGAAAATGCTACAATTGATGTGATTAGGGGCTTACAGACCGAAGTTTCAACTCTTAGTAAGGTGGTGCTACAAAATAGAATGGCATTGGATCTCCTGTCAGCTAAAGAAGGAGGTGTTTGCATAATAATTAATCAAAGTTGTTGTGCCTATGTGGACCAGACCCAACGGATAGAAACTGACCTTCAGGCTATATGGGAACATACCAAAATTTTCCATCAAGTATCGATGGATGATACGTCATCTGGCTTCACGGAATTATGGAAGAAACTCACAGGCTGGTTGCCTAACTTTACCTGGCTAAAGCAACTCTTTATGGCTTGCATTATTGTAATCATTCTGTTCGTCCTAATATGTATTGCACTGCGATGTGTGCTATGCTTCTGTGTAACTTCAGGAGAAAGCTATAGTGCATGGAGTAGGCATACACTGAGACAAAAATTAGAGCACGGAAGTAGAATAGTTTAACAGATGAAACAGATTTTTCAAATATCACAGGAATCAGAAATGTAGGAATGGATGTAGGGGTAGTGGTTGCAGATCGCGATGTGATGCGGATAATTTTAAGCACGGGGAAGGGGAGATGTTGTAATAGGCGTTTGCGAGGATACGAGATGTAACGAGAAAGGCCCCCTCCCCGAAGGAACAGGGACTAGTTGACCAAAGAATGTACCCGTGACACAGGGAAAATGGCAAACTAAGATGATCCGATAAGCTACCTTTTGATATGTCAGTAGATGGAAAATACTGCTTCATGTTTCACTGCTACATGCCTCAGCAAAAATATCCGATCAGCATTAAGGGAGTAAGCTTTAGATGGCAATAGTGGATAACAAGTATTATAAAAGTAGTGCTACACCTTTGAATAAAAAAAGCTTTTCTTGCTGCTATTGTGTGTGTGTCTGTGTGTGTGTGTGAATGTGCTTTCACAAAATGAAACTACTAACTAAAATTATACTCTGAAAAAGCACCATCTGCATATGGAACAGAAGAGGCTGTTTTCAAGCTCGTGGGCAGGATCCCTCTCACAATGCGACACCTTGCTTTAAGTGGCTGTCCTTTAAAAGAATCGCACTAGCACAGGCCACTCTGACAGAGTTGTGTCTGTTTTTGTATAATACCAAAACATTGAGTGCTCTAACCTAAGGAGATTTAATTAACTGTTCCTTCTTCGTGGTGTATTTAGTCCATACATTAATACTGTGGAAATATTACCATAAGTCTACATTTTTAAGTTCCTTCTTAGTGTCCCCTGAAAATCGTTCCCCTCAGTTCTTAACAATCCTAGTTTCCCATATATGCGGGACTGGACAGGAAGGTCAGACCTTTCGTAGATCCATTCTGGAGAATTCCAAGCACTTTGAAAAATAATGACATAACACCAATCAGTAAAGCCACTCGTAAACGACTCCTTGCATACTGTCTAGGGCTTGCTGAAACAACATGGGAGTAACGCTGGAAATCACTGTCAGCCCCTCATGCATCAAGAGGCTCTGCAGCCTCTTTTCTCCCATCTATCCTCCTTCCCAGCTCTGGTAAACTGTGTCCATGCTGGCTCTGGTGCACTATAGACATGCTCATGGCTCAGGCTGGGCATGGAGTTGCCTGTGCAGATCTGGGAACAACATCTACTTCCCCAGGACCAGCATTCAGCTCTGGCTTCTGCCCTTGGTTCTGGCTTGAGTTGCACTGTTGGTGTTCCCAGGCCCTGTGCCCTGTGCCCAGTTCCAATGCGTGCTTCTAGATTCAGTTATCCACCAGCATCTCTGCTAAACAGAGGTGTCTTCCTAATGCTTAGGAAGAACTCTAGGTGCAGTGCCCAGAGAAAGCATATTAACACGACATCACTAAAGTAACACACCCAGAATAATGCATTTTCCCTGTTGTAGCACAGCTTTGGGTCAAACAGCCTCTTTCATGAGTGAGAATGAAGTTAGGCAACATTTGTTGGCATTCCCTAGACTGGGTGAGCAAGGTCTTTGAGGAAAGGCTATCTTTGTTTTCTTGGCATGCTACCAGAAGTTCAATATTATTTTTTTACTAATTGATCACTGGTTACGCTGCAAGGGTGAGAAGGTAGCTAACTAACCCTTTGCAAGATTTTCAGCAAACAGAACTTGAAGTAAACTGCCAATACAGAGAAAAATTCTGTGTTTGTGGTGACCTTTTGGGAATGTTGGAAGGATGGGAAAATGAAAATATTTTACAAGCAAACAAGGCCAGTTCTGGGCAGAAGCAAAGCCAGGCAGCAGATTAACTGGATTAGGAAAACATCTGGTGTCCTTCAGTGCTGCTGCTGAAGGTGAGGTCAAGATTGGTACAAGACCACTGAGGATATGAGAAGGGAAGCAGAGCATCCCTTTTAAGAAGCAGCTGTTCTGACTGATTGTGCTCTAGAAATTACTTCAGGAATAGCACTATTTGGCTCATATGTTCCTCCTCTTTCATATTCTGTTACTTGCAAGGTAAGAGTGGACAAGCTTGGTCCCTTTTCACCCATCTCCAGGACAGAAATGTTATCTGCTTGCACCATTTAGAAGTCTTCAGTTGGCTCTCCTACAGCAGTAAGGACCCATCTTCAGTATCTTGGACTCATAGCAGAGGATAACCTTAGAGAAGGCTCCAGGGAGACCTTACAGTGGCTTTCCAGTACTTAAAGGGAGCTTACAGGAGAGATGGGGAGAGACTTGTTGTCAGGGAGTGTATTGGCAGGTTAAGTCTAAAGCTAGAAAATATAAGTAGGTTCAGATTAGATATAAGGAAGAAATTTTTCACTATTAGAGAGGTGAGGCACCAGAATAGGTTGCCCAGAGAAGCTGTGGATGCCCCATCCCTGGAGGTGTTCAAGGCCAGGCTGGGTGGGGCTTTGAGCAACCTGGTCTAGAGAAAGGTGTCCCTGCCCATGTCAGGAGCATTGGAACTAGATCATCTTCAAGATCCCTTCCAACTCAAATCATTCTATGATTCCATGAATTGAAAACATGGGATCTCCCAATTTAATTCTATCAAAGGGCCCTCCCTCACTATAATGAAAGATGCAGGAAAGTACGATGTATTATATATCACACATCAGGGCACCACATGGATGGGCAGCTGCCTGGGGGTCCCCTGGGATCAGAAGTGTTGGGGGGCTGCCCAGGTGGATGATAGGACAGATCCCCAAAGCCAAGGCCTGTTCCATCACCCCAGCCAGCAGCAGGATGCTACCTGTGGCCCCTGGGGCATCCCCAGCCCTGGGGCACTATGCACCTCCCTGGGCTAGAGGGGAGGCCAGGCCATGGGCCCTGCAGGTAAGCCCAGCCAAGCAGGGTCTGGGTCTTGGAAGTGTGAGGGAGACCTGGGACAGGATGTGGACAGTAATGAGTGTCACATCCTGATTTTCTTGCCAATATCTTTTTCGCTAACATTTCAAATTTTCCTGAAGAAATATTGTGTCATTCAAATATTCAAATCTATATGAGTGAGAATTTACAAATATGAAGCCTTTTCTCCATGAGTCATGATTGAAATTTTATTCAGATTCTACTGTGCCAAAAATCTAGACAACCAGTGCTTTTCATGTATTTAATTACTGCTATATAAGCATTACTATGCATTGATATATAAGTCTCTTAGTAGAGTAGTGGGTTTAATTTTCTGTAGCAAGACCACACATTCTCGTGTCTTGAGCAAAGATGTTTAGACAGCCAAGAAGTTAACTTAGGCACTGTTCCTTTACTTTCAGATTGTAAATAACAGTGCCATTGCCATGACAGTCAGTTAGAGAATGAACTATCTCATAATATCATTAGAAGGCACACAAACAACAACAAGGATGATTTTTAATTGAGATAAAGAGATGGGTTATGTAACATAGTAATAAATGTTGGATCTCAGAAAGTAAACATCCATCAGTCGCTCTTGATGTACATTTTCAAGGCTGTTGTAGCAACATCAAGCCCAATAAATTTTCTCTTATTGTGAATACAATGGCCTTTAAGAATTCAAGATAGTTTGGGGTTCTTCTGGCTAATTTAATCACCAAATTTTTAAGCTATTTCCTGTTCCAGTGTGAGTGCAATTCTCCAGAACTGCTGATTAAAACTGCAAAGTATAGACTGATATTCATTTTGTCTCATTGTTTTTTTGTGTGGTGGTTGTTGCAGTTAAAGTTTTAAGATGCTTCAACATAAAACAACACAAATACATGAAGCCAAGTTACTGTAAAATTATCCCAAATATTTTAAAAATGGAATGTGTTTTTATTTCCAGTTTCCTGGAAGGGTTCTGTATTTTCTTCTCTGTAACAAAAGAATGAATCCATCAGATGACTAAGAGGTGAAACATGAGCATCAGTGATTCATTCTAGCTTGAGAATGAGCACGTTCAAAATCAAATAAAAGAAAGAGCATTCTCTCAGTACATTTTTCTGGAGATCTACTTTATAGCAACAATAGCATATTATCCAGGAAAGGCTTGCATCAAAAAAACAGTAATAATAGCTTTGCCTATTTTTTATCTTTCCAATGACTGAAGGTAATGTGTGTAATTCAAGGTTTGCTTACTCTCTACAAAAATGCAGCCACTTCAGGGATATAACATGCTATTGCCATATCCCTTAGTATAACTGTACATTTTCAAAAATAAAGGTGCTTTCAATCAAAAACAAAGAAAGTAGTGAAAAATATTACAATGGAAATAGAAACTATAACATTTTTTATTATCAGTTTGATGCTTTTGAACAGATAGCTGTCTTTACTCAAAATATAGTGAGATATTTCCTGAAAATCTAACGTAATCTACAGTGATGTTTATTTTGTGGAAAATATCTGTTTTTTTTCTTTTTTATCAGACCAAAGATTAGTATTTTTCCATATTTTAGACTTTTTATGTAGAGATATCTGCAGCAGCAGACCTTCAGAAATTATTTTATTAATACATAGGATATGATCAAATGTTATGATCCTTATAAAAATACCTCCCCAAAAACAGAGACGTCCTCACAGAATCATAGAATCATAGAATCACAGAATTAGCTAGGTTGGAAAAGACCTACAAGATCACCTAGTCCAACCATCCACCTACCACCAATAACCCCACTAAACCATGTCTCCCAACACTATATCTAAATGTTTCTTGAACACCTCCAGGGACGGTGACTCAACCACCTCCCCGGGCAGCCTGTTCCAGCGTCTGACCACTCTTTCAGAAAAGTAGTATTTCCTAATGTCCAGCCTAAATCTCCCC
>NC_034438.1:49544911-49555998 GCF_002078875.1 Numida meleagris | reverse complement strand
CATCCACGCCGGTCTCCTTCCCCGCCGGCTCATCTTGCGGCTTAGGGGGACAGCCTGTTCCTGCGCCTTCAGGACTTCCTTCTTGAGGAGCAACCAGCCTTCCTGGACCCCTTTACCCTCCAGGACCAAATCCCAAGGGACCCTTCCTACCAGCCTCCTGAACAATTCAAAGTCTGCCCTCCAAAAGTCCAAGGTCGCCGTTTTGCTGTTCCCTCTCCTGGTTCCACCAAGAATCGAGAACTCTACCATTTCATGGTCGCTATGTCCAAGGCAGCCCCCAACTTCCACATCTCCCACCAGACCTTCCCTGTTTGTAAACAGCATGTCTAGCAGGGCACCTCCCCTGGTAGGTTCTCTCACCAGCTGCAGAAGGAAGTTATCTTCCATACACTCTAGAAACCTCCTAGACTGCTTCTTCTGTGTCGTGTTTTATTCCCAGCATATATCAGGGAAGTTGAAGTCTCCCATGAGGACAAGGGCAGGCGATCGCGCAACTTCAGCCAGCTGTTTATAGAATGCCTCATCTGTCTCTTCATCCTGGTTAGGCGGTCTATAACAGACCCCCACCAGGATGTCTGCCTTGTCAGCCTTTCCCTTGATTCTAACCCACAGAGCTTCAACGTTGTGTTCCCCAGTTGCAAGTTCAATAACATCATAACAGTCTCTAACATACAGAGCCACGCCACCACCCCTCCTTCCTTGCCTATCCTTTCTGAAGAGCTTGTAGCCATCCATCGCAGCACTCCAGTCATGGGAGCGATCCCACCATGTTTCCGTAATGGCAACTAGGTCATAGTTTGCCTGCCGCACAAAGGCTTCCAGCTCATCCTGTTTGTTGTTCATGCTGCAGGCATTGGCATAGACGCATTTCAGCTGAGCCCCTTGCCTCACCCCTAATCCCGATGCCCGCCTAGGCACACCTCTTGCATAATCCTGTATTTCAATATGCAACAATGCACTTTGAACCATGAGTCAGTGCAAGTGCTTCAGATAATAATGTTTCTTAATCAGCCAGAAAACTTGCAAGTAACCCAAGAAATATACTCCCTTTCCTGCTTTTCCTAAGGTCTAGGCACTGCATTTGATACACTTTCAATCTCGTCAGCTGGCACATTTTTCTCTTCTAGAACACTGTTAAAAGTGGCTAGTAGTATAAACTGTTGTCACAGGATAATCCAAGTATTTCTGGACAATATTTGTTGGAAGTCAGGTCAAAATGCTGCAGGGACAGATGGTTTGACAATGTTCAATTGTATTTTTGGGTCACTGAGATGGAACATGCATTTCTTCATATTTGGTGAAATGAATATTTATTATGGAGAACCATGCAGAATTTAATACTCAGTTCCTTTATCTAAATCTTTTCAAATAACGTAGAAGCTAAGTATGCTCTTACCATTTTGTAAACTTGGCTCACTGTGAAACATCTGGGGGCACTTCAATTATCTTTTTTAATGCTGTGATTGGGTGCTAAACCTGGAAGAAATGCCATGAACAGGTCAATAGACTGTTAAATTAAATGAGTTAGTAGCACTCGCCAAGCTCATAAAATTCCTGCCTTATCCAATATGCAGTTGGCAATATATGCTCATCGACTGTGTTCTTCTACTTAGGCAGGCATGCATGTGCAACACAGAACATAGAAAAACAAAGCTATATATGTATATGTATTACTTTGTCACAGGGAAGCAATATTTCATCTGCAGATCTTGACTTCTATTGCACTAAAGTGCATTAGCATTATTTATCTCACTGGCCTAAAAAGTCTGAAATTCGTAATTAGTTTATGTAAAAGCACTGTGTTCCAAAGGAGACTATTTGGGCTGCACACCTAAGATGAAGGTTCTCACTCTTGCCAGAAGTATTTTGGCAGAGGGCACCACAAGCATTTCTAATGAGTCAAGACTTCTGTCACTTGAGTTAATATGAAATAGCATCCATAAAACGATTAAGGCTCTTCTCATAGAATGGGTGGGTTCTGTGTTTTAAAGGCATAGTTTTTTATCCATCATTAATGGTCGTGGGCATTCACAGCAGCTCATTCCTTGATCTGTGAAAACTTAATGATGTTTGTATGTCTGGTCACTCATGTATTATTACTTAAAATATATTATTTCTGAAAAAAAATACCAGACTTATGGCATTATAGACACTGTTTGTTCTAAGCCCAAGAAAAAAAAAAAAGGTGAAGGCAATTCTCCTAGCTAAGGAAAATTTAAGAAAATATAGTCTTACATGAGGAGAAGGCTTGAGGTAATTAACTTTGTAACAAACTGCAAACACTATGGCAGCATTTAGCAAGCTATATCTAACAGCAATAATTTGAATAGATCTCTAGAATCTTCAGATACAGCTGTCAGCACAGTCGAAGTTTTACTGTTTTTTTAAAAACCTTTTCAGATTTATGTCATACTGAGGATGCCGAGCCTTAAAACAAAAAGGCAAAATGCTAGAGGAAAATGTAGTGGGGGGGACAGATGCAGGCATGAAAATCCCAAGGACCAGTTCCTCTTCTTTCCATATCAGATATTCCAGTGAAACTCCATAATGTAGGTCTCCGGGCTAAATGATAATTCACTTTCCATACTGTAATATCAACAATAAGCTGACGAGGTGTTCAGAGTCAGATCAGAATCAGTTTTTAAGCTGAAGCTTAGTGTCTGGGCTCAAGGCCGTATCATACTAGGGTTCATATTCAGAGACATAAATCTGATGAGCTCTTCTCATGAGGTATCAACTAAAAATAACATCCATTTGAAATAATGGAAATTTGGAAACTATGTGCCAGTTGTGCCACATCTGGCCTATATTCCTATCCTTGAAACAGCACAGAGGTTAAAGCTCGTGAACAGAACTCTGACCTCAGCTCAGCAAAATACATTAAGTACATGCTTAAGCTGATTCACGACTGAAAAAGCACAAACCGAATCACATGTTTATACTTTGCCATTTGCTAAAGTGCTTTTCCTTATCTGGGTCTGATTCTGGAGAATGAGAGGTTCTGGCAAAACCTTCTCATTTTCTTTCAATCTTCTATTCCATCAAAGTATCACCTTGATCAACAGAGGTTTTAGATTATGAATAACAAATAATTATCATAGCCATTTGTGCAAGAAATTGAATGCAAGTCTAACAGGTTTATTTTAAGAATATCTAATAACAAAGAAAGCTGAAAGAGCCATGTAATGCACAAAGTCTGTATTTTAGCTTGCAGTCTAATACCGATGTCATCTTCAAAATGCTCTGATTTATCTCAGACTTCCTCTACAGCACATAAATGGGTATTTATATTTTCTCTACAGTTGCTGCTAGCATTTCAGAGAATGGATGACACTCATGCTGCCAGATTTAGAGACTCAGCTGTATGGGGGAAAATAATACTTCACTACTGCAATCATAATGTTTGTGTATTAATGAGTTGCTAATTTAAGATCTGGAACTGATCTTTCAGCTCCAAATTTCCTCAAAAAACAAAACAAAACAAAACAAAAAAAACCAGGAGTGTTTAGAATTTGTATTTTAGATTGGCTCATTATCTATTTTTCACTTCATGACTTTACTCTTGAAGTTCTGTCCTTGATGGGGTTTTAGTTCTGTAGTTTAAAAGCTGATTGTCTTCATTTTCTTTTCAAGTAATGAATGATATACTTTATATGTGTATCCCAAAGAACATATTTATGTCACTGTATCTCACAATGGCATAGCTGCATACCTCACTTTCATAGAAAGTTGTCAACGGTTTTCAGGCAAGTTCGTCCCGGTTCCGTAACTAACAGGGCAGGGGACCCATGGACCTGCGTCTCAGGAAAGGGAAAAGGGAAAAAAAGGGTAGGGATATGGGCCTAAAAACAAAACAGCAGCAACGATCTGAGGAGAAACAAACTCATTTACTAAATAAGATATAGGAATGCAAAATAACACAATATAATACAATATAATTACAATTTAAGCTAATAAATCCAATAAAATGAGAGAGAGTGTCCAAAATTAAGGTAGGCCTTACTCTAATACCAACAGTGAGACATCTGGGGAGAAAGATGCTGATGGGATGAGAGACAGGATGAGAAGAGCAGGTCTCATGATATGTGAACAGTTTTATCTTTCCCTCTGAACGGAAAACGGTAACAGAACAGCAAAGTCCTCTGAGAAATGTAGTTCTTTTTCTCTTCAGAGAACCAGGTACCCGGAACTATTCACAATCTCCCAGTGCACTACATGATGTTATGATGCAGAATACAGATAACCAAAAATCATAAAACCATGACAAAAGTAAAGAAAGAAGAAATATAGAATGCAAGAGCCAAAAGTAAGTTTTGTTTCCAAGAGCAAAAATTAGAAATGGTCACATCTGTGTGGTGATTTCCTTAAAGTAATACGAAGAAAGGCAGACTCTCATAGAGTAATTGAAAAATAAAAATATTTAAAATATAGTAAAAGCATAAATTAGGGGATGTTCATACAGAAAAAAATTATGCTAAGTATGAGAGAGGAAATATGAAGAAAAGAATTGAAATGGCAGGGAGCTGTACTGATTAGGAAGTGGGCAATTTAATTTCTTCAGGAGCGTGAAACTCCAGCATGAATTAATTTGCTTCATGCAGAGTCCTGCTGTTTTCTCTTCTTTCCTCAATCACTGTTTACTACATAAAGTCACATCTCACCTATCTTCTTTGATTGTTTAATTTTAGCAGGATTATCTTTTCACAGCACTGTTAGTACAGCTAAACTTTACTCTGAATATAGTATATAAACACAGCACCTTGGTCCACAGGACCACTGAAGCTATTTCAAGTCTGAAACACTGATGCAGCATTTTGCTTTCAGCAGATCATTTCACTGAAGTTTAATGAAGTACCCAAGCCACAATCTAACATTGTTTTTGTAACAACTCCCACCTTCTTCAATGGATGCTCTGGGTTTCTGAAGAATTAATTAACTACTAAAGAAAAAAAATACAGGTGAGAACGCCTCAGAAAGTGAGATTAACTTCTTCTAAGCTCATAATGCTAATTTTAGGAAGCAATTGAAGAAATCTAAAAAGATCAGATCATACTTACAAAACAGAACAACACAAAGAGAACTTAGAAGGTAAGCAGATGTTCAGCCAGGAAAGTAGGGCTCAAGGAAAGCAGATGTTCCAGTAAAGCAAGGCTCATCACAGTGAATGGTTACATGGGAAGACAAACACCATCCCTCTGACTGTGTCCCTCTCTTCCTCCTTTACCCCAGTTTTTACTGCTGAGCATGACACCATATGGCATGAAACATCCCTTTGGCCAGTTTGGGTCAGATGTCCTGGTTCTGATCTCTCCCAGCTTCTTATGGACTCCCAGCTCCCCCCTCACAAGGCAATATGAGAAACAGAAATATCCATGGCTCTGTGAAGGTATTGCTCAGCAAAAACTATAATGTCGGTGCGTTATCAACTATTCTCATCCTAAATCAAAAACTCAGTGCTGTACTAGCTATTAAAAAATTAAATTTAAAAGAAAAATTAAAATTAACTCTGCCCTAGCCAAAAACAATACAGGTAGGGCAACCAGGAAAATAGTATGAAAAATGTCTAAAAACATTGACTCTCATTCCTAGCTCCAAAAGTCCTTGAATTCACTTCTCATCAAAAGCAGGAAATTTTGGAGGTAGTTTAATCAGGATGTTTGAGAATTGGCTGTAAATTCAACGGCATCTTCAAATAAGTCAACTGTGCTAAAACACAACTAGGTGGCTTTGCCATATCCTACATTTTGCTACCTCTCAGATGTCAGCTCTCAAGCGATAAATTATCCCTTGGGAAATACCCACAGTTTATGCATTCACAGTAATTTCCAGGCTCCTACAAAGGATGGATTTTTCCTGAAAGATGTCATTGGTCAGAGAACCACTGAAGCAGGTTCCTGACAGCTTTACAATTCCTACTGGACACAACAAAAAAATTTGGTCTGAAGCCCTTTATATCTGACTTATAAACTAATTATAGTAGATGTTATTAGAATAAGCTCTGAACTTACATGAAGTACAATGCCTGCAGGAAGAGAAGTTGAACACAACCATTGTGGCACCTTTTCATTTGGCACCTTATCATAATTTTGATTTATTTTCCAAAGAACAGTTCCTGAGGTGAGCAGAGATAAGAGCTAAAAATCATGCTTCTGGAGAAAAGTAGTGAAAGAACTCTCCCAGTCTTTAAATAAAAGAAATACACATGTGCATTCTACATGAAGGTACCTCTAGCTTTTTATAACATTTCTCGAAGTCTGTAAGTAAATCTGGTCATGGAATCACAGAATCATCTAGGTTGGAAAAAGCATTCAAGATCATCAAATCCAATCACCAGCCTGACCTACCAAATCCCATCACTTAACCACATCCCTTAGTTCCACCTCCACAAATCTCTCAAATGTCTTCCAGGGCTGGGGACTCCACCACTTCCCTGGGCAGCAGGTTCCAACGTTTGATCACTCTCTCCGTGAAGAAATTCTCCCTAGTTTCCAACCTAAACCTCCTCTGGTGCAACTGGGGACCATTAATGTCAGTAAAGACAGTATCACTGTGAATATACTTAAAGGATCTAATTCTGTTATTTCCTACATTTTCAAGTGATTCAAGTGAAAATTCATTAAATGAATGACCTTTTCCTATACTGATTTTGTTTTACCAAGAATTATTTCATTTTATAGACATTAGAATTTAAAATATTCATACATTTCAGAAAAAAAAAAAAAAAGATGAATTATCTGCTGACACCACTTTTGATTCTCTACTAGGAAGTTTATTCTGAACTTTGGGATGTTTTCCCAACAAGAAACTGTAGCAACAATGATGGATGTCTCTGCGTAAAACATAGAATGAGGTTTATGTATCAAATGCCCACTCTGAAGCTATGACAGTAGCCCAGGAGTATTCTTGTTCTTTGGTCACCTTGCTTGTTGTAATCTCAGCATAGAAAGGGAAGGAAATAATTTATACTGTAATATTTTGAGGCCATTGAAAGAGGCAGAGAATGCACTCAAATGACAAATGACTATAAATTAGCAAATGATTTCTGTCTGTTTGAAGGGAAGTCGTTAGAGAAGGAACACATTATGTTCCTAATGGTTTCTACTGAGCAGGTGGGCATCTCCTCACCATCTGCTGGATTTCTCAGTCCAGGCCGCGTTGCGGCCGGCTGCTTTAGCCATCCAGCTGGTGGGAATGACCCCTCCCTGTCCCGTCAGAGGGTGCAGGTTGAGGTGCTGCTTGTTGTCTGGGGTGACCTCCCCGCTCGGTGGGTCGAGGTTGCTCCGTGGGTTCCCAAAGACGTGGTGATGTCGTGCGGCCGGGCGGGCCCGCCTGTAGCTCAGGCGTTGGCGGGAGCTGCGTGCTCCGTGGGGCTTGCTGGAGATGGTGAGGTGTGGGGTACCGTCCTGTAGGCCCTTGAAGTAGTCACTACTGCAACAGTAGGCTAGTGAATAATTATGGACATTAATTAAGAACCACATGAGAAAAAAAGAATTATTTTTTTCACTGCTTTTTTTGATGTGCAATTGTCCGAACTGTGACAGCAGTCAGATCTGTGGCTTCCAAGTGCCAGATATTACCTCCCAAGATCGTCAGTATTTTACCACAGAGCTTCTAGCTGAGTAGCTTCTTTCCTGTTTGCTTTGCAAAATGGGTGTGTAGCAGTTATGTCTTCATTACAGCAGGTGCTTAATGTTGAATATGCCAAGAAAAAAGAAGGCAGAATGACTTGGGAGGTACTTCCCCTTTTTGTACTAGAATCAACTGAAAAAGGGCAGGAAGGATGAATTTCAGCCTAAAGGATGCAACTGCCAGAAACTGTAACGGATCATTTATGTAGCAACCAGACGTTCACATCTGCATGTCTGAGGTAAAATAGAAGCCTCACGTGTATGTTATGTGACTTTCTAAGAGTAGATCTGGCCTGTCCTTCATGAAGGACCTGCTCCTGTTTCTCCCGCTGACCACTGAGGGGTGATTGGTGAAGGTGGGACTCATGACTGGCTCATCATTGCCTCATCCTTCACTGTTTCTGCAAATACTGCAGGCAGTAGCAGATAGCTGTGTTCCGAGATCCCTCTTCCTGCCTAATTTACTCCTGTAGTGCAACTGATTTCCAGAGGGCTCCATGAAATGCACTGAATATGTATCAGGATCATTATTATCACATGCCAGATGGGTGGTTTACAGCTGCCTGCCATAGCTGGCATGGTAATGCACTCCTGACATGAATTGCCTGTAATGAAAAATAGAGAATTCAGCACAGAAACATACTGAATTTTAAGTAACACCCAGGAGACTATACATCTTAATTCTGACCAAAACTTTGTACGCTAGAGCATATGGACAGTTAGCATGGGTGCCTTGGAGAAAAAGAATTAGAAGAACTTGTCCTAGGATGAGCGGCTTTGTCACCTTCATTTCCATTGTCTGTGAAATGGGGATAAACAATACTTATCGTACAAACCTCTGAGGTATATAAAAGTACTTCTACTGAAAATCCATTCTAAAATATCATACTTTACTAGCTTTTGTCTATTAGTATGAAATTGGTTCTCAGACTGTTCTTGGCTCCTGCATAGTTTTGGTTAAGAGCCAAAGGAGCTTTTTTTTCTTTTTTTCCTCCTGTTTAATTTGTCTTCACACATTTACTTTAAGGATTGCTCTTCTGGATGAAGTTCCAGCCAGGAGCTCCATGAAAATGCATGCGTTTCATATTTGCTGTCTGCGATACAGCCACAGCATGGATGGATGCTCCATATTCTGCTTCTAAACATGTTTTGCTTGTTTAATATGGATGCTGTCTTTCTCCTTACCGTACTCTTTCATTAACACATAAATATCACAGATAGAAGTGTAAAATTTCAAAGAAATATACTGACAACATTCTAGTTTTAAGTCCTGTGTGAAACAGCATGGGGTTTATCTATCATACCTCTAGTTCTCCTTTCACCAGCCTTCAGGCACATTATATATTTATATTCCCCAAGCTAACTTCACTCTTTTGAGCAGGGCATAGGCACAAAATATTTCAAATACTAGGCTTATGCATTGGTCTGCCTTATTTTAAGTTTAATTTAGAATATCAAGAGAAAATGCTACCCATGGCAAGATTCAGAGCAGACAGAGCTGGTAAGGCACTTACATGAATATATCTGTTTATTATAGCTTGCTGTGCTCCTGGCATGTATTTGGGATGGAAGCTAGGGCAGCGTAGAAGACACCCATTCAAGCATCCTGCTTGCCATTACACTCCAGGTATGTTTCCAGTGAATATAATGGGAATCTGAACCCAGGTAATTTCACTGGAACTAATTAAATGCAGCCCAGAACTGATATCTGAAGATCTTGCTCAGCTTTTTTACATTTATTAAATTTTCACACTTTCACTATCAATATGGGAGCTTTTATACACAAACCAGTGTTATTTGATGAGATGTCAGGCTGTGCTTAAAAAAGATTTTGAAATTAGCATTTGAATATTATCGGAGTAAACAAAAAGAATTCAAAGTTACACAGCCATGAGGACAGATTTATCCTTATCTAAGTTAATATGTAAATTAAGTTCTTATCAGATTAGACATCTACTGCAGTGTATGAAGTTTATGAAGTAGAGCCAGTAGGATGCTAGAAGGGATCTTGATATTAAAAACACGTGTTAAGTGTACTATATATGCACGGCACTCAAATTCAAGTGTATTTCAAATAATGAGTTTTCAGATTTAATTAAAGAGGTAAATTATATATACTTGGTCCAGGAAAACACTTACTTGAATTTGCCCGTAAATTTCATGTAACAAATGTTTTGCTGGATAGGAGCCTGGAAAATATCTGCACTGAGTTTTAAAGATATTATGTACTTTTAATTCATAATTATTATATATGTACACTCTGAAATCAGAAATTTTTTCATTTCTAACCTAAATATTTTAAGAAGAAATAATGTTCTAAATATTATATTTTTTTCTTTTCATGCTCTTTAAGGGAGGAAGCAATGACGTTAGATGAAGCTCATGTTACATGTGATCTTTAGGTTATCTTACAAAGGTATGTCAGGGCATTTCAGGGTTGATTTAAGCTCACGGCTGCCATAGTCTTGGGAAAGGATTAGCAGTGATGCTAGCCAACATACTAGTTTTCTTTTGCTGACACATCTCCATTAGTTATTATATTCATACGCTCATTTATTTCCCTTTCTGACCCAAGGAAGAACTATTGAATGGTGCTGTTAACACTGTGTCGCAGGGCAGACTTCTCATCACATCATAGTTGTCCCCATGCTGTACACAGTAACACAGCCAGACTTTTCTATCATGTGTACAGATAGAGTAATATTATTCTGTCAATCACAAAGAATCACTGCAAACCATGTTTTCAAAGATAACTCCTTAACCACTGTGTGTAATCTTTAGTTTCTCAGAATATTGGAATATTTGTAATATTTTGATTGCTCCTTAAAATCTGTGTAGCTGTATCAGTCTGTGCATGTGCCTGTATTCATTGTGCATGAAGACAGTTTCAGCTGTCCATCTAGCTGCCAGCAAAAGGCTGTCCTTTTACAGCTGCGTGGTCCATACATTCTTGCCCTAGATAACTATTACCAACAACTGACTCCATAATTCCTGAAAAGAAACCTTAATTATAAGAGGAAAATGGTTTTGCTTACATGATATCATAGACTACTCCCTTCTAGGGTTTCATATTTTAGTTTCAACAGCACTTGACTCAGATTGACCTACATTGTTATTGCATGAGTGTACAGTTTCAACACAGCTGAAATTCTTGCATCAGTCTGTGATTCAGCACATAAAGTACTCTCTATTAAACTTGCCTACACTTAGCCATTTTTTCTTTTGTCAGGTAGAAAAATGGAGAAAAGACAACAGATGAGATAAGCATCGTATTTCTTCTAGTGTGGTAAAGAGAGCTGTCTATTGCTAGACAACACATTTCAGCTCAAGACAAGAGAGGTAAGCTGCCCAGCCACAGCATCAGCACTCCAAAGTGGTCGATGGAGCTGACTGAGAAGGCTGTAAACCTGCCACTACAAATCACTGTACAGAGGAATTGCCAGTTATGAAATAAGGAAA